>NW_027672646.1:0-8966 GCF_964165515.1 Mesoplodon bidens | reverse complement strand
TTTTATACAGTAGGTTATTATTAGTTATCTATTTTATGCATAGACATGTATACAGGTCAATCCTAATCTCCCAACTCATCCCACCACCACCACCCCATGGCTTCCCCCACTTTGTGTCCATACGTTTGTTCTCTACCTCTGTGTCTCTATTTCTGACCTGCAAACCAGTTCATCTCTACCATTTTTCTAGGTTCCACATATAGGCATTAATATACAATATTTGTTTTTCTCTTTCTGGCTTACTTGACTCTGTATGACAGTCTCTAGATCCATCAACTTCTCTACAAATGACCCAGTTTCATTCCTTTTTATGGCTGAGTAATATTCCATTTTATATATGTACCACATCTTTATCCATTCGTCTGTCTGTGGGCATTTATGTTGCTTCCATAACCTGGCTATTGTAAATAATGATGCAATGAACATTGTGGTGAATGTGTCTCTGTGATTTATGGTTTTCTCTGGGTATATGCCCAGAAGTGGGATTGCTGGATCCTATGGTAATTCTCTTTTTAGTTTTTTAAAGGAACCTCCATACTGTTCTCCATAGTGACTGTATCAATTTACATTCCCACCAATAGCGGAAGAGGGTTCCTTTTGTCCACAACCTCCCCAGAGTTTGTTGTTTGTAGATTATCTGATGATGCCGATTCTAACAGGTGTGAGGTCTTACCTCATTGTAGTTTTGATTTGCATTTCTCTAATAATTAGTGATGTTGAGCAGCTTTTCATGTGCGTCTTGGCCATCTCTGTGTCTTCTTTGAAGAAACGTCTCTTTAGATCTTCTGCCCATTTTTGTATTGGGATGTTTGTTTTATTAGTATTAAGCTGCATGAGCTGTTTATATATATTGGAGATTAAACCTTTGTCCATTGATTCGTTTGTGAACGTTTTCGCCCATTCTGAGGGTTGCCTTTCTCCATTCCCGTTTTTTTTAACAAAGAAAGAAAGAAAGCAAAAGAAGCAGAACACTAATGTGCGTGAAATATGCCTCTTGAAACTGTCGTTTTGAAATATGGACGTCTTTTGAATTTTTTGGTCGATATATGACCCCAGGATTTGTTTTCAGGGCAGGTGTCATTTACAGGCCTGTAATGATTTGGAATATCCACTGACCATTAGGGCTGGCATTAAACCTGCAGTTGTGTGAAACGGCCACAAGGTGGCAGCAGTTCTCCCTTACCAAATCTGGTTACTAGGGCAGCAGAGCCTCAATGGAAGTCGTGTTCTAGATTGGAATGTAGAACGGAATGTGCCAGGAGAAAGCCCCTCAAGTTTGTCTCACTACTTCTTGTTCGTGTTTTTAATTTAATTTTTTATTTTTTATTACAGCACGTTTGAGTACAACGTTTAGCATGTTGTAGGTGTGCAAGAGGTGGTTCTTTTACACATATACATATGTCTGTTCTTCCTGGGATCCTTTTCCCATGTACGTTATGACAGAATGTTGAGTAGTCTTCTCTTGGTACTCCGTAGGTCTTTGGTGATTATATACGTCTACTGTGTTTGTATCTGTCTGTTAACCCCAATATCGTAATGAATTCAATCCTCACACCTTTCCTTTGGTGAACCATAAGTTTGTTTAATGAATCTGTGATTGCCCTTCTCCGTGGAAATATCTGCCCTGGTATCAATTTATAGGTAACACCTATAAGTGATAGGATATGATATGTGTCTTTCACTTTCTGACTTACTCCAAGTCACGTGATTACCTCGAGACTCATCTACGGTGCTGCAAATGGCATTGTGTCCTTTTTTTCCTTGGCGAATATGCTGTCTTAGCGAGGTCCATATTCTGCAATGTGATTCCCTGAGGGCTGAGGATTAGCTGACCTGGGCAGCCTGACCCTGCCGGCAAGCCCTCCCCAGGTGTGCCTGGGTTGAGGTCAATATAAACAGCACTCCAGGCAGCAATAGCCCCTGCAGCTGTGCCTTGCACCATATTCTCTGCCCCGTCAGCAGTCTCGGGGCTGTGCTGGTGGGAGGGTGTGAGGGTCCACGGCTTTGTGGGTGGCCCGGTGTGAGTGGGGCTCTGCTGGACTTTCGGCAGGAGTTGCCAGGCTGCCACCTGTAAAGAAGAGGATGTGTCACCCATAACTTCCACTGGAATATCTCTCCGGGCTGAGGTGACGAAGGAAAAAAAGGAGTGGGGGCCGGGACAGGAGGGGTATCTCAGGCAGGGCAATAGAAAGCTTCCAGAAGAGCGCCCGTGGCCAGTACCATCCTGGCTGACCTGCAGGCACCAAGTTGGCCTGCGTGCTGTCGCTGGTGTGGCTCCACGGCCCTTCCTCTAGGCTTTCAAGCCCTTGTACATATTCAGGTGTTTCACCTGGGAAGGGTGGGAAGAGTTCAGCAGCATCTGGCCTGGGGCTCAGCTCACGTTTACTCACAGAGACCTCGGCACGGTCTCCCAGCTTTGCAATGAGGATGCTCCTTGCGTGGGCGGGCGGGGCTGCTGGCTGTATGGGAGATGATTCCCCACCTCTGACCAATTTCAGAATTGTTTACCAATGGAGCAAGTGCCTTGGTAGTGTTTTCCTCTGTATAACTGTTAGGTTCAGTTTTTTTTTTTCTTTTTTGGTTCAAGTTAGATTTTATTCCTCATTTATGTATTTATAGATATAAGCATGGAAATAATTCATTCGTATAAATACATCAGTGTGAATGGAAGAACTTTTTTTCTGTTTTATTTTTACATTTTATTTTTTAAAATTTTGAAATTTAATTTTAGTTATTTTTTTATACAGTAGGTTATTATTAGTTATCTATTTTATGCATAGACATGTATACAGGTCAATCCTAATCGCCCAACTCATCCCACCACCACCACCCCATGGCTTCCCCCACTTTGTGTCCATACGTTTGTTCTCTACCTCTGTGTCTCTATTTCTGCCCTGCAAACCAGTTCATCTCCACCATTTTTCTAGGTTCCACATATAGGCATTAATATACAATATTTGTTTTTCTCTTTCTGACTTACTTCACTCTGTATGACAGTCTCTAGATCCATCAACTTCTCTACAAATGACCCAGTTTCATTCCTTTTTATGGCTGAGTAATATTCCATTTTGTATATGTACCACATCTTTATCCATTCGTCTGTCTGTGGGCATTTATTTTGCTTCCATAACCTGGCTATTGTAAATAGTGCTGCAATGAACATTGTGGTGAATGTGTCTCTGTGATTTATGGTTTTCTCTGGGTATATGCCCAGAAGTGGGATTGCTGGATCCTATGGTAATTCTCTTTTTAGTTTTTTAAAGGAACCTCCATACTGTTCTCCATAGTGAATGTATCAATTTACATTCCCACCAATAGCGGAAGAGGGTTCCTTTTGTCCACACCCTCCCCAGAGTTTGTTGTTTGTAGATTATCTGATGATGCCGATTCTAACAGGTGTGAGGTCTTACCTCATTGTAGTTTTGATTTGCATTTCTCTAATAATTAGTGATGTTGAGCAGCTTTTCATGTGCGTCTTGGCCATCTCTGTGTCTTCTTTGAAGAAACGTCTCTTTAGATCTTCTGCCCATTTTTGTATTGGGTTGTTTGTTTTATTAATATTAAGCTGCATGAGCTGTTTATACATATTGGAGATTAAACCTTTGTCCATTGATTCGTTTGCGAACGTTTTTGCCCATTCTGAGGGTTGCCTTTTTCCATTCCCGTTCTTTTAAGAAAGAAAGAAAGAAAGCAAAAGAAGCAGAACACTAATGTGCGTGAAATATGCCTCTTGAAACTGTCGTTTTGAAATATGGACGTCTTTTGAATTTTTTGGTCGATATATGACCCCAGGATTTGTTTTCAGGGCAGGTGTCATTTACAGGCCTGTAATGATTTGGAATATCCACTGACCATTAGCGCTGGCATTAAACCTGCAGTTGTGTGAAACGGTCACAAGGTGGCAGCAGTTCTCCCTTACCAAATCTGGTAACTAGGGCAGCAGAGCCTCAATGGAAGTCGTGTTCTAGATTGGAATGTAGAACGGAATGTGCCAGGAGAAAGCCCCTCAAGTTTGTCTCACTACTTCTTGTTCGTGTTTTTAATTTATATTTTTATTTTTTATTACAGCAAGTTTGAGTACAACGTTTAGCTTGTTGTAGGTGTGCAAGAGGTGGTTCTTTTACACATATACATATGTCTGTTCTTCCTGGGATCCTTTTCCCATGTACGTTATGACAGAATGTTGAGTAGTCTTCTCTTGGTACTCCGTAGGTCTTTGGTGATTATATACGTCTACTGTGTTTGTATCTGTCTGTTAACCCCAATATCGTAATGAATTCAATCCTCACACCTTTCCTTTGGTGAACCATAAGTTTGTTTAATGAATCTGTGATTGCCCTTCTCCGTGGAAATATCTGCCCTGGTATCAATTTATAGGTAACACCTATAAGTGATAGGATATGATATGTGTCTTTCACTTTCTGACTTACTCCAAGTCACGTGATTACCTCGAGACTCATCTACGGTGCTGCAAATGGCATTGTGTCCTTTTTCTCCTTGGCGAAGATTCTGTCTTAGCGAGGTCCATTTTCTGCAATGTTATTCCCTGAGGGCTGAGGATTAGCTGACCTGGGCAGCCTGACCCTGCCGGCAAGCCCTCCCCAGGGTTGCCTGGGTTGAGGTCAATATAAACAGCACTCCAGGCATCAATAGCCCCTGCAGCTGTGCCTGACTCCATATTCTCTGCCCCGTCAGCAGTCTCAGGGCTGTGCTGGTGGGAGGGTGTGAGGGTCCACGGCTTTGTGGGTGGCCCGGTGTGAGTGGGGCTCTGCTGGACTTTCGGCAGGAGTTGCCAGGCTGCCACCTGTAAAGAAGAGGATGTGTCACCCATAACTTCCACTGGAATATCTCTCCGGGCTGAGGTGAGGAAGGAAAAAAAGGAGTGGGGGCCGGGACAGGAGGGGTATCTCAGGCAGGGCAATAGAAAGCTTCCAGAAGAGCGCCCGTGGCCAGTACCATCCTGGCTGACCTGCAGGCACCAAGTTGGCCTGCGTGCTGTCGCTGGTGTGGCTCCACGGCCCTTCCTCTAGGCTTTCAAGCCCTTGTACATATTCAGGTGTTTCACCTGGGAAGGGTGGGAACAGTTCAGCAGCATCTGGCCTGGGGCTCAGCTCACGTTTACTCACATAGGCCTCGGCACGGTCTCCCAGCTTTGCAATGAGGATGCTCCTTGCGTGGGCGGGCGGGGCTGCTGGCTGTATGGGAGATGATTCCCCACCTCTGACCAATTTCAGAATTGTTTACCACTGGAGCAAGTGCCTTCGTAGTGTTTTCCTCTGTATAATTCTTAGGTTCAGTTTTTTTTTCTTTTTTGGTTCAAGTTAGATTTTATTCCTCATTTATGTATTTATAGATATAAGCATGGAAATAATTCATTCGTATAAATACATCAGTGTGAATGGAAGAACTTTTTTTCTGTTTTATTTTTACATTTTATTTTTTAAAATTTTGAAATTTAATTTTAGTTATTTTTTTATACAGTAGGTTATTATTAGTTATCTATTTTATGCATAGACATGTATACAGGTCAATCCTAATCGCCCAACTCATCCCACCACCACCACCCCATGGCTTCCCCCACTTTGTGTCCATACGTTTGTTCTCTACCTCTGTGTCTCTATTTCTGCCCTGCAAACCAGTTCATCTCCACCATTTTTCTAGGTTCCACATATAGGCATTAATATACAATATTTGTTTTTCTCTTTCTGACTTACTTCACTCTGTATGACAGTCTCTAGATCCATCAACTTCTCTACAAATGACCCAGTTTCATTCCTTTTTATGGCTGAGTAATATTCCATTTTGTATATGTACCACATCTTTATCCATTCGTCTGTCTGTGGGCATTTATTTTGCTTCCATAACCTGGCTATTGTAAATAGTGCTGCAATGAACATTGTGGTGAATGTGTCTCTGTGATTTATGGTTTTCTCTGGGTATATGCCCAGAAGTGGGATTGCTGGATCCTATGGTAATTCTCTTTTTAGTTTTTTAAAGGAACCTCCATACTGTTCTCCATAGTGAATGTATCAATTTACATTCCCACCAATAGCGGAAGAGGGTTCCTTTTGTCCACACCCTCCCCAGAGTTTGTTGTTTGTAGATTATCTGATGATGCCGATTCTAACAGGTGTGAGGTCTTACCTCATTGTAGTTTTGATTTGCATTTCTCTAATAATTAGTGATGTTGAGCAGCTTTTCATGTGCGTCTTGGCCATCTCTGTGTCTTCTTTGAAGAAACGTCTCTTTAGATCTTCTGCCCATTTTTGTATTGGGTTGTTTGTTTTATTAATATTAAGCTGCATGAGCTGTTTATACATATTGGAGATTAAACCTTTGTCCATTGATTCGTTTGCGAACGTTTTTGCCCATTCTGAGGGTTGCCTTTTTCCATTCCCGTTCTTTTAAGAAAGAAAGAAAGAAAGCAAAAGAAGCAGAACACTAATGTGCGTGAAATATGCCTCTTGAAACTGTCGTTTTGAAATATGGACGTCTTTTGAATTTTTTGGTCGATATATGACCCCAGGATTTGTTTTCAGGGCAGGTGTCATTTACAGGCCTGTAATGATTTGGAATATCCACTGACCATTAGCGCTGGCATTAAACCTGCAGTTGTGTGAAACGGTCACAAGGTGGCAGCAGTTCTCCCTTACCAAATCTGGTAACTAGGGCAGCAGAGCCTCAATGGAAGTCGTGTTCTAGATTGGAATGTAGAACGGAATGTGCCAGGAGAAAGCCCCTCAAGTTTGTCTCACTACTTCTTGTTCGTGTTTTTAATTTATATTTTTATTTTTTATTACAGCAAGTTTGAGTACAACGTTTAGCTTGTTGTAGGTGTGCAAGAGGTGGTTCTTTTACACATATACATATGTCTGTTCTTCCTGGGATCCTTTTCCCATGTACGTTATGACAGAATGTTGAGTAGTCTTCTCTTGGTACTCCGTAGGTCTTTGGTGATTATATACGTCTACTGTGTTTGTATCTGTCTGTTAACCCCAATATCGTAATGAATTCAATCCTCACACCTTTCCTTTGGTGAACCATAAGTTTGTTTAATGAATCTGTGATTGCCCTTCTCCGTGGAAATATCTGCCCTGGTATCAATTTATAGGTAACACCTATAAGTGATAGGATATGATATGTGTCTTTCACTTTCTGACTTACTCCAAGTCACGTGATTACCTCGAGACTCATCTACGGTGCTGCAAATGGCATTGTGTCCTTTTTCTCCTTGGCGAAGATTCTGTCTTAGCGAGGTCCATTTTCTGCAATGTGATTCCCTGAGGGCTGAGGATTAGCTGACCTGGGCAGCCTGACCCTGCCGGCAAGCCCTCCCCAGGGTTGCCTGGGTTGAGGTCAATATAAACAGCACTCCAGGCATCAATAGCCCCTGCAGCTGTGCCTGACTCCATATTCTCTGCCCCGTCAGCAGTCTCAGGGCTGTGCTGGTGGGAGGGTGTGAGGGTCCACGGCTTTGTGGGTGGCCCGGTGTGAGTGGGGCTCTGCTGGACTTTCGGCAGGAGTTGCCAGGCTGCCACCTGTAAAGAAGAGGATGTGTCACCCATAACTTCCACTGGAATATCTCTCCGGGCTGAGGTGAGGAAGGAAAAAAAGGAGTGGGGGCCGGGACAGGAGGGGTATCTCAGGCAGGGCAATAGAAAGCTTCCAGAAGAGCGCCCGTGGCCAGTACCATCCTGGCTGACCTGCAGGCACCAAGTTGGCCTGCGTGCTGTCGCTGGTGTGGCTCCACGGCCCTTCCTCTAGGCTTTCAAGCCCTTGTACATATTCAGGTGTTTCACCTGGGAAGGGTGGGAACAGTTCAGCAGCATCTGGCCTGGGGCTCAGCTCACGTTTACTCACATAGGCCTCGGCACGGTCTCCCAGCTTTGCAATGAGGATGCTCCTTGCGTGGGCGGGCGGGGCTGCTGGCTGTATGGGAGATGATTCCCCACCTCTGACCAATTTCAGAATTGTTTACCACTGGAGCAAGTGCCTTCGTAGTGTTTTCCTCTGTATAATTCTTAGGTTCAGTTTTTTTTTCTTTTTTGGTTCAAGTTAGATTTTATTCCTCATTTATGTATTTATAGATATAAGCATGGAAATAATTCATTCGTATAAATACATCAGTGTGAATGGAAGAACTTTTTTTCTGTTTTATTTTTACATTTTATTTTTTAAAATTTTGAAATTTAATTTTAGTTATTTTTTTATACAGTAGGTTATTATTAGTTATCTATTTTATGCATAGACATGTATACAGGTCAATCCTAATCGCCCAACTCATCCCACCACCACCACCCCATGGCTTCCCCCACTTTGTGTCCATACGTTTGTTCTCTACCTCTGTGTCTCTATTTCTGCCCTGCAAACCAGTTCATCTCCACCATTTTTCTAGGTTCCACATATAGGCATTAATATACAATATTTGTTTTTCTCTTTCTGACTTACTTCACTCTGTATGACAGTCTCTAGATCCATCAACTTCTCTACAAATGACCCAGTTTCATTCCTTTTTATGGCTGAGTAATATTCCATTTTGTATATGTACCACATCTTTATCCATTCGTCTGTCTGTGGGCATTTATGTTGCTTCCATAACCTGGCTATTGTAAATAGTGCTGCAATGAACACTGTGGTGAATGTGTCTCTGTGATTTATGGTTTTCTCTGGGTATATGCCCAGAAGTGGGATTGCTGGATCCTATGGTAATTCTCTTTTTAGTTTTTTAAAGGAACCTCCATACTGTTCTCCATAGTGAATGTATCAATTTACATTCCCACCAATAGCGGAAGAGGGTTCCTTTTGTCCACACCCTCCCCAGAGTTTGTTGTTTGTAGATTATCTGATGATGCCGATTCTAACAGGTGTGAGGTCTTACCTCATTGTAGTTTTGATTTGCATTTCTCTAATAATTAGTGATGTTGAGCAGCTTTTCATGTGCGTCTTGGCCATCTCTGTGTCTTCTT
>NW_027672647.1:0-174000 GCF_964165515.1 Mesoplodon bidens | reverse complement strand
CTGACCATTAGCGCTGGGATTAAAGCTGCTGTTGTGTGAAACGGCCACAAGGTGGCAGCAGTTCTCCATTACCAAATCTGGTTACTAGGGCAACAGAGCCTCAATGGAAGTCCTGTACTAGATTGGAATTTAGAATGGAATGTGCCAGGAGAAAGCCCCTCTAGTTTGTCTCCCTACTTCTTGTTCGTATTTTTAATTTAATTTTTTATTTTTTATTACAGCAAGTATGATTACAATGTTTGGCTTATTGTAGGTGTCGAAGATGCGGTTCTTTTACACATATACAGATGTCTGTTCTTCCTGGGATCCTTTACCCATGTACGTTATGACAGAATGTTGAGTAGTCTTCTCTTGGATTTCCATAGGTCTTTGGTGATTATATATGTCACCTCTGTTTGTATATGTCTGTTAACCCCGATATCGTAATGAAACCAATCCTCACACCTTTCCATTGGTGAGCCATAAGCTTGTTTAATGAACCTGTGATTGCACTTCTCAGTGGAAATAACTGCCCTGCTATCTATTTTAGGTAACACCTATAAGTGATATGATATGTGTCTTTCACTTTCTGACTTACTACAAGTCACGTGATTACCTCTAGACTCATCTACGGTGCTGCAAATGGCATTGTGTCCTTATTTTCCTTGGGTTCTATTCTGCCTTAGCGAGGTCCATTTTCAACAATGTGATTCCCTGAGGGTTGTGGATTAGCTGACCTGGGCAGCCTTACCCTGCCGGCCGGCCCTCCCCAGGTGTGCCTGGTTGAGGTCAATATAAACAGCGCTCCAGGCAGCAATAGCCCCTGAAGCTGTGCCTGACTCCATATTCTCTGCCCCGTCAGCAGTCTCGGGGCTGAGCTGGTGGGAGGGAAATAGGGGCCACAGCTTTGTTGGTGGCCTGGTGTGAGTGGGGTTCTGCTGGCCTTTCTGCAGGAGTTGCCAGGCTGCCACCTGTAAAGAAGAGGATGTGTCACCCATACCTTCCGCTGGAATTTCTCTCCGGACAGAGGTGAGGAAGGAAAAAAGCAGTGGGGACAGGGTCAGGAGGGGTTTCACAGGCGGGATAATGGAAAGCTTCCGGCAGAGCGCACGGGGCCAGGACAACTTTGGCTGACCTGCAGTCACCACGTTGGCCTGCGTGCTGTCGCTGGTGTGGCTCCGCGGCCCTTCCTCTAGGCTTTCAAGCCCTTGTACATATTCAGGTGTTTTACCTGGGAAGGGTGGGAACAGTTCAGCAGCAGCTGGACTGGGGCTCAGCTCACCTTTATTCAGAGATGCCTCGGCACGGTCTCCCAGCTTTGCAATGAGGACGCTCCTTGCGTGGGGGGTGGGTTGCTGGCTGGATGGGTGATGATTCCACACCTCTGACCAATTTCAGAATTGTTTAACGCTGGAGCAAGTGCCCTGATAGGGTTTTCCTCTGTATAACTGGTGGGTTCAGGTATTTTTTCGTTTATGGTTCAACTTAGATTTTATTCCTCTTTTATGTATTTATAGATATAAGCATGGAAATAATTCATTTCTATAAATACATCTGTGTGAAGGGAAGAACTCTTTTCTCCTTTATTTTTAAGTTTTATTTTTTTAAATTTTTAAATTTAATTTTATTTACTTTTTTATACAGCAGGTTATTATCACTTATGTATTTTATGCATATACATGTATACAGGTCAATCCCAATCTCCCAACTCATCCCACCACCACCACCCCATGGCTTCCCACACTTGGTGTCCATACGTTTGTTCTCTACCTCTGCGTCTCTATTTCTTCCCTGCAAACCAGTTCATCTGTATCATTTTTTTATGTTCCACATATATGCATTAATATACAATATTTGTTTTCCTCTTTCTGACTTACTTCATTCTGTATGACAGTCTCTAGATCCATCGATGTCTCTACAAATGAACCAGTTTCATTCCTTTTTATGGCCGAGTAATATTCCATTTTATATATGTACCCCATCATTATCCATTCATCTGTCTGTGGGCATTTAGGTTGCTTCCATTACCTGGCTATTGTAAATAGTGCTGCAATGAACATCGTGGTGAATGTGCCTTTTTGATTTATGGTTTTCTCTGGGTATATGCCCAGAAGTGGGATTGCTGGATCAGATGGTAATTCTATTTCTAGTTTTTTTAAGGAAACTCCATACTGTTCTCCATAGTGACTGTATCAATTTACATTCCCACCAATAGTGGAAGAGGGTTCCTTTTGTCCACACCCTCCCCAGAATTTGTTGTTTGTAGATTTTCTGATGATGCCGATTCTAACAGGTGTGAGGGGATACCTCATTGTAGTTTTGATTTGCATTTCTCTAATAATTAGTGCTCTTGAGCAGCTTTTCATGTGCGTCTTGGCCCTCTGTGTGTCTTCTTTGAAGAAACGTCTCTTTAGATCTTCTGCCAATTTTGTATTGGGTTGTTTGTTTTTTTAATAAGCTGCATGAGCTGTTTATATATATTGGAGATTAAACCTTTGTCCATTGATTCGTTTGCAACTATTTTCGCCCCTTCTGAGGGATGCCTTTTTCCATTCCCGTGTTTTTAACCAAGAAAGAAAGAAAGAAAAAGAAGCAGAACACTAATGTGCATAAAATATGCCTTTTGAAACGGTCGTTTTGAAATATGGACGTCCTTTAAATTTTTTGGTCGATATGTGGCCCCAAGATTTGTTTTCAGGGCAGGTGTCATTTACACGCCTACAATGATTTTGAATATCAACTGACCATTAGCACTGGGATTAAAGCTGCTGTTGTGTGAAACGGTCAATAGGTGGCAGCAGTTCTCCCTTAACACATCTGGTTACTAGGGCAACAGAGCCTCAAATGAGGACATGTTCTAGATTGGAATTTAGAATGGAATGTGCCAGGACAAAGCCCCTCAAGTTTGACTCCCTACTTCTTGTTCGTATTTTTAATTTAATTTTTTTATTTTTTATTATAGCAAGTTTGATTACAATGTTTGGCTTGTTGTAGGTGTGGAAGATGTGGTTCTTTTACACATATACAGATGTCTATTCTTCCTGGGATCCTTTTCCCATGTACGTTATGAGAGAATGTTGAGTAGTCTTCTCTTGGTATTCCGTAGGTCTTTGGTGATTATATATGTCACCTCTGTTTGAATATGTCTGTTAACACCGATATCGTAATGAAACCAATCCTCACACCTTTCCATTGGTGGACTATGAGTTTGTTTAATGAATCTGTGATTGCACTTCTCAGTGGAAATGACTGCCCTGGTTTCTATTTTAGGTAACACCTATAAGTGATATGAAATGATATGTGTCTTTCACTTTCTGACTTACTACAAGTCACGTGATTACCTCTAGACTCATCTACGGTGCTGCAAATGGCATTGTGTCCTTATTTTCCTTGGCTTCTATTGTGCCTTAGCGAGGTCCATTTTCAACAATGTGATTCCCTGAGGGTTGTGGATTAGCTGACCTGGGCAGCCTTACCCTGCCGGCCGGCCCTCCCCAGGTGTGCCTGGTTGAGGTCAATATAAACAGCGCTCCAGGCAGCAATAGCCCCTGAAGCTGTGCCTGACTCCATATTCTCTGCCCCGTCAGCAGTCTCGGGGCTGTGCTGGTGGGAGGGAGTGAGGGGCCACAGCTTTGTTGGTGGCCCGGTGTGAGTGGGGTTCTGCTGGCCTTTCTGCAGGAGTTGCCAGGCTGCCACCTGTAAAGAAGAGGATGTGTCACCCATACCTTCCGCTGGAATTTCTCTCCGGACAGAGGTGAGGAAGGAAAAAAGCAGTGGGGGCCGGGACAAGAGGGGTATGTCAGGCAGGACAATGGAAAGCTTCCGGAAGAGCGCCCGGGCCAGGATCACCCTGGCTGGCCTGCAGTCACCACGTTGGCCTGCGTGCTGTCGCTGGTGTGGCTCCACGGCCCTTCCTCTAGGCTTTCAAGCCTTTGTACATATTCAGGTGTTTTACCTGGGAAGGGTGGGAACAGTTCAGCAGCAGCTGGCCTGGGGCTCATCTCACCTTTATTCAGAGATGCCACGGCACGGTCCCCCAGCTTTGCAATGAGGACGCTCCTTGCATGGGGGTTGGGTTCCTGGCTGTATGGGAGATGATTCCCCACCTCTGACCAATTTCAGAATTGTTTACCACTGGAGCAGGTGTCCTGATAGGGTTTTCCTCTGTATAACTGGTGGGTTCAGGTTTTTTTTTCATTTATGGTTCAAGTAAGATTTTATTCCTCTTTTATGTATTTATAGATATAAGCATGGAAATAATTCATTCCTATAAATACATCTGTGTGAAGGGAAGAACTTTTTTCTGTTTTATTTTTAAATTTTATATTTTAAAATTTTGAAATTTAATTTTATTTACTTTTTTATACAGCAGGTTATTATTAGTTATGTATTTTATGCATATACATGTATATAGGTCAATCTCAAACTCCCAACTCATCCCACCACCACCACCCCATGCCTTCCCACACTTGGTGTCCATACGTTTGTTCTCTACCTCTGCGTCTCTATTTCTTCCCTGCAAACCAGTTCATCTGTATCATTTTTTTAGGTTCCACATATATGCATTAATATACAATATTTGTTTTCCTCTTTCTGACTTACTTCATTCTGTATGACAGTCTCTAGATCCATCGATGTCTCTACAAATGACCCAGTTTCATTCCTTTTTATGGCCGAGTAATATTCCATTTTATATATGTACCCCATCTTTATCCATTCATCTGTCTGTGGGCATTTAGGTTGCTTCCATTACCTGGCTATTGTAAATAGTGCTGCAATGAACCTTGTGGTGAATGTGCCTTTTTGATTTATGGTTGTCTCTGGGTATATGCCCAAAAGTGGGATTGATGGGTCAGATGGTAATTCTATTTCTAGTTTTTTTAAGGAAACTCCATACTGTTCTCCATAGTGACTGTATCAATTTACATTCCCACCAATAGTGGAAGAGGGCTCCTTTTGTCCACACCCTCCCCAGAATTTGTTGTTTGTAGATTTTCTGATGATGCCGATTCTAACAGGTGTGAGGGGATACCTCATTGTAGTTTTGATTTGCATTTCTCTAATAATTAGTGCTCTTGAGCAGCTTTTCATGTGCGTCTTGGCCCTCTCTGTGTCTTCTTTGAAGAAACGTCTCTTTAGATCTTCTGCCCATTTTTGTATTGGGTTGTTTGTTTTTTTAATAAGCTGCATGAGCTGTTTATATATATTGGAGATTAAACCTTTGTCCATTGATTCGTTTGCAACTATTTTCGCCCATTCTGAGGGACGCCTTTTTCCATTCCCGTGTTTTTAACCAAAAAAGAAAGAAAGACAAAGAAGCAGAACACTAATGTGCATAAAATATGCCTTTTGAAACGGGCTTTTTGAAATATGGACGTCCTTTGAATTTTTTGGTCGATATGTGACCCCAGGATTTGTTTTCAGGGCAGGTGTCATTTAAAGGCCTGCAATGATTTTGAGTATCAACTGACCATTAGCGCTGGGATTAAAGCTGCTGTTGTGTGAAACGGCCACAAGGTGGCAGCAGTTATCCCTTACCAAATCTGGTTACTAGGGCAACAGAGCCTCAATGGAAGTCGTGTTCTAGATTGGAATTTAGAATGGAATGTGCCAGGAGAAAGCCCCTCAAGTTTGTATCCCTACTTCTTGTTCGTATTTTTAATTTAATTTTTTTTATTTTTTATTACAGCAACTATGATTACAATGTTTGGCTTATTGTAGGTGTCGTAGATGTGGTTCTTTTACACATATACAGATGTCTGTTCTTCCTGGGATCCTTTACCCATGTACGTTATGACAGAATGTTGAGTAGTCTTCTCTTGGTATTCCATAGATCTTTGGTGATTATATATGTCACCTCTGTTTGTATATGTCTGTTAACCCTGATATCGTAATGAAACCAATCCTCACACCTTTCCATTGGTGAACCATAAGCTTGTTTAATGAACCTGTGATTGCACTTCTCAGTGGAAATAACTGACCTGCTATCTATTTTAGGCAACACCTATAAGTGATATGATAT
The DNA here is from genome assembly GCF_964165515.1 of Mesoplodon bidens. Classification (NCBI taxonomy): domain Eukaryota; kingdom Metazoa; phylum Chordata; class Mammalia; order Artiodactyla; family Ziphiidae; genus Mesoplodon; species Mesoplodon bidens. The sequence goes on along the minus strand of NW_027672647.1, from coordinate 167,999 downwards.
GATATGTGTCTTTCACTTTCTGACTTACTACAAGTCACGTGATTACCTCTAGACTCATCTACGGTGCTGCAAATGGCATTGTGTCCTTATTTTCCTTGGCTTCTATTCTGCCTTAGCGAGGTCCATTTTCAACAATGTGATTCCCTGAGGGCTGTGGATTAGCTGACCTGGGCAGCCTTACCCTGCCGGGCGGCCCTCCCCAGGTCTGCCTGGTTGAGGTCAATATAAACAGCGCTCCAGGCAGCAATAGACCCTGAAGCTGTGCCTGACTCCATATTCTCTGCCCCGTCAGCAGTCTCGGGGCTGAGCTGGTGGGAGGGAAATAGGGGCCACAGCTTTGTTGGTGGCCTGCTGTGAGTGGGGTTCTGCTGACCTTTCTGCAGGAGTTGCCAGGCTGCCACCTGTAAAGAAGAGGATATGTCACCCATACCTTTTGCTGGAATTTCTCTCCGGACAGAGGTGAGGAAGGAAAAAAGCAGTGGGGACCGGGACAGGAGTGGTATCTCAGGCAGGATAATGGAAAGCTTCCGGAAGAGCACACGGGGCCAGGACAACCTTGGCTGACCTGCAGTCACCACGTTGGCCTGCGTGCTGTCGCTGGTGTGGCTCCGCGGCCCTTCCTCTAGTCTTTCAAGCCCTTGTACATATTCAGGTGTTTTACCTGGGAAGGGTGGGAACAGTTCAGCAGCAGCTGGACTGGGGCTCAGCGCACCTTTATTCAGAGATGCCTCGGCACGGTCTCCCAGCTTTGCAATGAGGACGCTCCTTGCGTGGGTGGTGGGTTGCTGGTTGGATGGGTGATGATTCCACACCTCTGACCAATTTCAGAATTGTTTACCGCTGGAGCAAGTGCCCTGATAGGGTTTTCCTCTGTACAACTGGTGGGTTCAGGTATTTTTCCGTTTATGGTTCAACTTAGATTTTATTCCTCTTTTATGTATTTATAGATATAAGCATGGAAATAATTCATTTCTATAAATACATCTGTGTGAAGGGAAGAACTTTTTTCTGTTTTATTTTTAAGTTTTATTTTTTTAAATTTTTAAATTTAATTTTATTTACTTTTTTATACAGCAGGTTATTATCACTTATGTATTTTATGCATATACATGTATACAGGTCAATCCCAATCTCCCAACTCATCCCACCACCACCACCCCATGGCTTCCCACACTTGGTGTCCATACGTTTGTTCTCTACCTCTGCGTCTCTATTTCTTCCCTGCAAACCAGTTCATCTGTATCATTTTTTTAGGTTCCACATATATGCATTAATATACAATATTTGTTTTCCTCTTTCTGACTTACTCCATTCTGTATGACAGTCTCTAGATCCATCGATGTGTCTACAAATGACCCAGTTTCATTCCTTTTTATGGCCGAGTAATATTCCATTTTATATATGTACCCCATCTTTATCCATTCATCTGTCTGTGGGCATTTAGGTTGCTTCCATTACCTGGCTATTGTAAATAGTGCTGCAATGAACATCGTGGTGAATGTGCCTTTTTGATTTATGGTTTTCTCTGGGTATATGCCCAGAAGTGGGATTGCTGGATCAGATGGTAATTCTATTTCTAGTTTTTTTAAGGAAACTCCATACTGTTCTCCATAGTGACTGTATCAATTTACATTCCCACCAATAGTGGAAGAGGGTTCCTTTTGTCCACACCCTCCCCAGAATTTGTTGTTTGTAGATTTTCTGATGATGCCGATTCTAACAGGTGTGAGGGGATACCTCATTGTAGTTTTGATTTGCATTTCTCTAATAATTAGTGCTCTTGAGCAGCTTTTCATGTGCGTCTTGGCCCTCTCTGTGTCTTCTTTGAAGAAACGTCTCTTTAGATCTTCTGCCCATTTTTGTATTGGGTTTTTTGTTTTTTTAACATTAAGGTGCATGAGCTGTTTATATATATTGGAGATTAAACCTTTGTCCATTGATTCGTTTGCAACTATTTTCGCCCATTCTGAGGGACGCCTTTTTCCATTCCCGTCTTTTTAACCAAAAAAGAAAGAAAGACAAAGAAGCAGAACACTAATGTGCATAAAATATGCCTTTTGAAACGGTCGTTTTGAAATATGGACGTCCTTTGAATTTTTTGGTCGATATGTGACCCCAGGATTTGTTTTCAGGGAAGGTGTCATTTACAGGCCTGCAATGATTTTGAATATCAACTGACCATTAGCGCTGGGATTAAAGCTGCTGTTGTGTGAAACGGCCACAAGGTGGCAGCAGTTATCCCTTACCAAATCTGGTTACTAGGGCAACAGAGCCTCAATGGAAGTCGTGTTCTAGATTGGAATTTAGAATGGAATGTGCCAGGAGAAAGCCCCTCAACTTTGTATCCCTACTTCTTGTTCGTATTTTTAATTTAATTTTTTTTATTTTTTATTACAGCAACTATGATTACAATGTTTGGCTTATTGTAGGTGTCGTAGATGTGGTTCTTTTACACATATACAGATGTCTGTTCTTCCTGGGATCCTTTACCCATGTACGTTATGACAGAATGTTGAGTAGTCTTCTCTTGGTATTCCATAGATCTTTGGTGATTATATATGTCACCTCTGTTTGTATATGTCTGTTAACCCTGATATCGTAATGAAACCAATCCTCACACCTTTCCATTGGTGAACCATAAGCTTGTTTAATGAACCTGTGATTGCACTTCTCAGTGGAAATAACTGACCTGCTATCTATTTTAGGCAACACCTATAAGTGATATGATATGATATGTGTCTTTCACTTTCTGACTTACTACAAGTCACGTGATTACCTCTAGACTCATCTACGGTGCTGCAAATGGCATTGTGTCCTTATTTTCCTTGGCTTCTATTCTGCCTTAGCGAGGTCCATTTTCAACAATGTGATTCCCTGAGGGCTGTGGATTAGCTGACCTGGGCAGCCTTACCCTGCCGGGCGGCCCTCCCCAGGTCTGCCTGGTTGAGGTCAATATAAACAGCGCTCCAGGCAGCAATAGACCCTGAAGCTGTGCCTGACTCCATATTCTCTGCCCCGTCAGCAGTCTCGGGGCTGAGCTGGTGGGAGGGAAATAGGGGCCACAGCTTTGTTGGTGGCCTGCTGTGAGTGGGGTTCTGCTGACCTTTCTGCAGGAGTTGCCAGGCTGCCACCTGTAAAGAAGAGGATATGTCACCCATACCTTTTGCTGGAATTTCTCTCCGGACAGAGGTGAGGAAGGAAAAAAGCAGTGGGGACCGGGACAGGAGTGGTATCTCAGGCAGGATAATGGAAAGCTTCCGGAAGAGCACACGGGGCCAGGACAACCTTGGCTGACCTGCAGTCACCACGTTGGCCTGCGTGCTGTCGCTGGTGTGGCTCCGCGGCCCTTCCTCTAGTCTTTCAAGCCCTTGTACATATTCAGGTGTTTTACCTGGGAAGGGTGGGAACAGTTCAGCAGCAGCTGGACTGGGGCTCAGCGCACCTTTATTCAGAGATGCCTCGGCACGGTCTCCCAGCTTTGCAATGAGGACGCTCCTTGCGTGGGTGGTGGGTTGCTGGTTGGATGGGTGATGATTCCACACCTCTGACCAATTTCAGAATTGTTTACCGCTGGAGCAAGTGCCCTGATAGGGTTTTCCTCTGTACAACTGGTGGGTTCAGGTATTTTTCCGTTTATGGTTCAACTTAGATTTTATTCCTCTTTTATGTATTTATAGATATAAGCATGGAAATAATTCATTTCTATAAATACATCTGTGTGAAGGGAAGAACTTTTTTCTGTTTTATTTTTAAGTTTTATTTTTTTAAATTTTTAAATTTAATTTTATTTACTTTTTTATACAGCAGGTTATTATCACTTATGTATTTTATGCATATACATGTATACAGGTCAATCCCAATCTCCCAACTCATCCCACCACCACCACCCCATGGCTTCCCACACTTGGTGTCCATACGTTTGTTCTCTACCTCTGCGTCTCTATTTCTTCCCTGCAAACCAGTTCATCTGTATCATTTTTTTAGGTTCCACATATATGCATTAATATACAATATTTGTTTTCCTCTTTCTGACTTACTCCATTCTGTATGACAGTCTCTAGATCCATCGATGTGTCTACAAATGACCCAGTTTCATTCCTTTTTATGGCCGAGTAATATTCCATTTTATATATGTACCCCATCTTTATCCATTCATCTGTCTGTGGGCATTTAGGTTGCTTCCATTACCTGGCTATTGTAAATAGTGCTGCAATGAACATCGTGGTGAATGTGCCTTTTTGATTTATGGTTTTCTCTGGGTATATGCCCAGAAGTGGGATTGCTGGATCAGATGGTAATTCTATTTCTAGTTTTTTTAAGGAAACTCCATACTGTTCTCCATAGTGACTGTATCAATTTACATTCCCACCAATAGTGGAAGAGGGTTCCTTTTGTCCACACCCTCCCCAGAATTTGTTGTTTGTAGATTTTCTGATGATGCCGATTCTAACAGGTGTGAGGGGATACCTCATTGTAGTTTTGATTTGCATTTCTCTAATAATTAGTGCTCTTGAGCAGCTTTTCATGTGCGTCTTGGCCCTCTCTGTGTCTTCTTTGAAGAAACGTCTCTTTAGATCTTCTGCCCATTTTTGTATTGGGTTTTTTGTTTTTTTAACATTAAGGTGCATGAGCTGTTTATATATATTGGAGATTAAACCTTTGTCCATTGATTCGTTTGCAACTATTTTCGCCCATTCTGAGGGACGCCTTTTTCCATTCCCGTCTTTTTAACCAAAAAAGAAAGAAAGACAAAGAAGCAGAACACTAATGTGCATAAAATATGCCTTTTGAAACGGTCGTTTTGAAATATGGACGTCCTTTGAATTTTTTGGTCGATATGTGACCCCAGGATTTGTTTTCAGGGAAGGTGTCATTTACAGGCCTGCAATGATTTTGAATATCAACTGACCATTAGCGCTGGGATTAAAGCTGCTGTTGTGTGAAACGGCCACAAGGTGGCAGCAGTTATCCCTTACCAAATCTGGTTACTAGGGCAACAGAGCCTCAATGGAAGTCGTGTTCTAGATTGGAATTTAGAATGGAATGTGCCAGGAGAAAGCCCCTCAAGTTTGTATCCCTACTTCTTGTTCGTATTTTTAATTTAATTTTTTTTATTTTTTATTACAGCAACTATGATTACAATGTTTGGCTTATTGTAGGTGTCGTAGATGTGGTTCTTTTACACATATACAGATGTCTGTTCTTCCTGGGATCCTTTACCCATGTACGTTATGACAGAATGTTGAGTAGTCTTCTCTTGGTATTCCATAGATCTTTGGTGATTATATATGTCACCTCTGTTTGTATATGTCTGTTAACCCTGATATCGTAATGAAACCAATCCTCACACCTTTCCATTGGTGAACCATAAGCTTGTTTAATGAACCTGTGATTGCACTTCTCAGTGGAAATAACTGACCTGCTATCTATTTTAGGCAACACCTATAAGTGATATGATATGATATGTGTCTTTCACTTTCTGACTTACTACAAGTCACGTGATTACCTCTAGACTCATCTACGGTGCTGCAAATGGCATTGTGTCCTTATTTTCCTTGGCTTCTATTCTGCCTTAGCGAGGTCCATTTTCAACAATGTGATTCCCTGAGGGCTGTGGATTAGCTGACCTGGGCAGCCTTACCCTGCCGGGCGGCCCTCCCCAGGTCTGCCTGGTTGAGGTCAATATAAACAGCGCTCCAGGCAGCAATAGACCCTGAAGCTGTGCCTGACTCCATATTCTCTGCCCCGTCAGCAGTCTCGGGGCTGAGCTGGTGGGAGGGAAATAGGGGCCACAGCTTTGTTGGTGGCCTGCTGTGAGTGGGGTTCTGCTGACCTTTCTGCAGGAGTTGCCAGGCTGCCACCTGTAAAGAAGAGGATATGTCACCCATACCTTTTGCTGGAATTTCTCTCCGGACAGAGGTGAGGAAGGAAAAAAGCAGTGGGGACCGGGACAGGAGTGGTATCTCAGGCAGGATAATGGAAAGCTTCCGGAAGAGCACACGGGGCCAGGACAACCTTGGCTGACCTGCAGTCACCACGTTGGCCTGCGTGCTGTCGCTGGTGTGGCTCCGCGGCCCTTCCTCTAGTCTTTCAAGCCCTTGTACATATTCAGGTGTTTTACCTGGGAAGGGTGGGAACAGTTCAGCAGCAGCTGGACTGGGGCTCAGCGCACCTTTATTCAGAGATGCCTCGGCACGGTCTCCCAGCTTTGCAATGAGGACGCTCCTTGCGTGGGTGGTGGGTTGCTGGTTGGATGGGTGATGATTCCACACCTCTGACCAATTTCAGAATTGTTTACCGCTGGAGCAAGTGCCCTGATAGGGTTTTCCTCTGTACAACTGGTGGGTTCAGGTATTTTTCCGTTTATGGTTCAACTTAGATTTTATTCCTCTTTTATGTATTTATAGATATAAGCATGGAAATAATTCATTTCTATAAATACATCTGTGTGAAGGGAAGAACTTTTTTCTGTTTTATTTTTAAGTTTTATTTTTTTAAATTTTTAAATTTAATTTTATTTACTTTTTTATACAGCAGGTTATTATCACTTATGTATTTTATGCATATACATGTATACAGGTCAATCCCAATCTCCCAACTCATCCCACCACCACCACCCCATGGCTTCCCACACTTGGTGTCCATACGTTTGTTCTCTACCTCTGCGTCTCTATTTCTTCCCTGCAAACCAGTTCATCTGTATCATTTTTTTAGGTTCCACATATATGCATTAATATACAATATTTGTTTTCCTCTTTCTGACTTACTCCATTCTGTATGACAGTCTCTAGATCCATCGATGTGTCTACAAATGACCCAGTTTCATTCCTTTTTATGGCCGAGTAATATTCCATTTTATATATGTACCCCATCTTTATCCATTCATCTGTCTGTGGGCATTTAGGTTGCTTCCATTACCTGGCTATTGTAAATAGTGCTGCAATGAACATCGTGGTGAATGTGCCTTTTTGATTTATGGTTTTCTCTGGGTATATGCCCAGAAGTGGGATTGCTGGATCAGATGGTAATTCTATTTCTAGTTTTTTTAAGGAAACTCCATTCTGTTCTCCATAGTGACTGTATCAATTTACATTCCCACCAATAGTGGAAGAGGGTTCCTTTTGTCCACACCCTCCCCAGAATTTGTTGTTTGTAGATTTTCTGATGATGCCGATTCTAACAGGTGTGAGGGGATACCTCATTGTAGTTTTGATTTGCATTTCTCTAATAATTAGTGCTCTTGAGCAGCTTTTCATGTGCGTCTTGGCCCTCTCTGTGTCTTCTTTGAAGAAACGTCTCTTTAGATCTTCTGCCCATTTTTGTATTGGGTTTTTTGTTTTTTTAACATTAAGGTGCATGAGCTGTTTATATATATTGGAGATTAAACCTTTGTCCATTGATTCGTTTGCAACTATTTTCGCCCATTCTGAGGGACGCCTTTTTCCATTCCCGTCTTTTTAACCAAAAAAGAAAGAAAGACAAAGAAGCAGAACACTAATGTGCATAAAATATGCCTTTTGAAACGGTCGTTTTGAAATATGGACGTCCTTTGAATTTTTTGGTCGATATGTGACCCCAGGATTTGTTTTCAGGGAAGGTGTCATTTACAGGCCTGCAATGATTTTGAATATCAACTGACCATTAGCGCTGGGATTAAAGCTGCTGTTGTGTGAAACGGCCACAAGGTGGCAGCAGTTCTCCCTTACCAAATCTGGTTACTAGGGCAACAGAGCCTCAATGGAAGTCCTGTACTAGATTGGAATTTAGAATGGAATGTGCCAGGAGAAAGCCCCTCAAGTTTGTCTCCCTACTTCTTGTTCGTATTTTTAATTTAATTTTTATTTTTTATTACAGCAAGTATGATTACAATGTTTGGCTTATTGTAGGTGTCGAATATGTGGTTCTTTTACACATATACAGATGTCTGTTCTTCCTGGGATCCTTTACCCATGTACGTTATGACAGAATGTTGAGTAGTCTTCTCTTGGTATTCCATAGGTCTTTGGTGATTATATATGTCACCTCTGTTTGTATATGTCTGTTAACCCCGATATCGTAATGAAACCAATCCTCACACCTTTCCATTGGTGAACCATAAGCTTGTTTAATGAACCTGTGATTGCACTTCTCAGTGGAAATAACTGCCCTGCTATCTATTTCAGGTAACACCTCTAAGTGATATGATATGATATGTGTCTTTCACTTTCTGACTTACTACAAGTCACGTGATTACCTCTAGACTCATCTACGGTGCTGCAAATGGCATTGTGTCCTTATTTTCCTTGGCTTCTATTCTGCCTTAGCGAGGTCCATTTTCAACAATGTGATTCCCTGAGGGTTGTGGATTAGCTGACCTGGGCAGCCTTACCCTGCCGGCCGGCCCTCCCCAGGTGCGCCTGGTTGAGGTCAATAGAAACAGCGCTCCAGGCGGCAATAGCCCCTGAAGCTGTGCCTGACTCCATATTCTCTGCCCCGTCAGCAGTCTCGGGGCTGAGCTGGTGCGAGGGAAATAGGGGCCACAGCTTTGTTGGTGGCCTGGTGTGAGTGGGGTTCTGCTGGCCTTTCTGCAGGAGTTGCCAGGCTGCCACCTGTAAAGAAGAGGATGTGTCACCCATACCTTCCGCTGGAATTTCTCTCCGGACAGAGGTGAGGAAGGAAAAATCAGTGGGGACCGGGACAGGAGGGGTATCTCAGGCAGGATAATGGAAAGCTTCCGGAAGAGCGCACGGGGCCAGGACAACCTTGGCTGACCTGCAGTCACCATGTTGGCCTGCGTGCTGTCGCTGGTGTGGCTCCGCGGCCCTTCCTCTAGGCTTTCAAGCCCTTGTACATATTCAGGTGTTTTACCTGGGAAGGGTGGGAACAGTTCAGCAGCAGCTGGACTGGGGCTCAGCTCACCTTTATTCAGAGATGCCTCGGCACGGTCTCCCAGCTTTGCAATGAGGACGCTCCTTGCGTGGGGGGTGGGTTGCTGGCTGGATGGGTGATGATTCCACACCTCTGACCAATTTCAGAATTGTTTACCGCTGGAGCAAGTGCCCTGATAGGGTTTTCCTCTGTATAACTGGTGGGTTCAGGTATTTTTTCGTTTATGGTTCAACTTAGATTTTATTCCTCTTTTATGTATTTATAGATATAAGCATGGAAATAATTCATTTCTATAAATACATCTGTGTGAAGGGAAGAACTCTTTTCTGTTTTATTTTTAAGTTTTATTTTTTTAAATTTTTAAATTTAATTTTATTTACTTTTTTATACAGCATGTTATTATCACTTATGTATTTTATGCATATACATGTATACAGGTCAATCCCAATCTCCCAACTCATCCCACCACCACCACCCCATGGCTTCCCACACTTGGTGTCCATACGTTTCTTCTCTACCTCTGCGTCTCGATTTCTTCCCTGCAAACCAGTTCATCTGTATCATTTTTTTAGGTTCCACATATATGCATTAATATACAATATTTGTTTTCCTCTTTCTGACTTACTTCATTCTGTATGACAGTCTCTAGATCCATCGATGTCTCTACAAATGACCCAGTTTCATTCCTTTTTATGGCCGAGTAATATTCCATTTTATATATGTACCCCATCTTTATCCATTCATCTGTCTGTGGGCATTTAGGTTGCTTCCATTACCTGGCTATTGTAAATAGTGCTGCAATGAACATCGTGGTGAATGTGCCTTTTTGATTTATCGTTTTCTCTGGGTATATGCCCAGAAGTGGGATTGCTGGATCAGATGGTAATTCTATTTCTAGTGTTTTTAAGGAAACTCCATACTGTTCTCCATAGTGACTGTATCAATTTACATTCCCACCAATAGTGGAAGAGGGTTCCTTTTGTCCACACCCTCCCCAGAATTTGTTGTTTGTAGATTTTCTGATGATGCCGATTCTAACAGGTGTGAGGGGATACCTCATTGTAGTTTTGATTTGCATTTCTCTAATAATTAGTGCTCTTGAGCAGCTTTTCATGTGCGTCTTGGCCCTCTCTGTGTCTTCTTTGAAGAAACGTCTCTTTAGATCTTCTGCCCATTTTTGTATTGGGTTGTTTGTTTTTTTAACATTAAGGTGCATGAGCTGTTTATATATATTGGAGATTAAACCTTTGTCCATTGATTCGTTTGCAACTATTTTCGCCCATTCTGAGGGATGCCTTTTTCCATTCCCGTCTTTTTAACCAAAAAAGAAAGAAAGACAAAGAAGCAGAACACTAATGTGCATAAAATATGCCTTTTGAAACGGTCGTTTTGAAATATGGACGTCCTTTGAATTTTTTGGTCGATATGTGACCCCAGGATTTGTTTTCAGGGCAGGTGTCATTTACAGGCCTGCAATGATTTTGAGTATCAACTGACCATTAGGGCTGGGATTAAGCTGCTGTTGTGTGAAACGGCCACAAGGTGGCAGCAGTTATCCCTTACCAAATCTGGTTACTAGGGCAACAGAGCCTCAATGGAAGTCGTGTTCTAGATTGGAATTTAGAATGGAATGTGCCAGGAGAAAGCCCCTCAAGTTTGTCTCCCTACTTCTTGTTCGTATTTTTAATTTAATTTTTTATTTTTTATTACAGCAAGTATGATTACAATGTTTGGCTTATTGTAGGTGTCGAAGATGTGGTTCTTTTACACATATACAGATGTCTGTTCTTCCTGGGATCCTTTACCCATGTACGTTATGACAGAATGTTGAGTAGTCTTCTCTTGGTATTCCATAGGTCTTTGGTGATTATATATGTCACCTCTGTTTGTATATGTCTGTTAACCCCGATATCGTAATGAAACCAATCCTCACACCTTTCCATTGGTGAACCATAAGCTTGTTTAATGAACCTGTGATTGCACTTCTCAGTGGAAATAACTGCCCTGCTATTTATTTTAGGTAACACCTCTAAGTGATATGATATGATATGTGTCTTTCACTTTCTGACTTACTACAAGTCACGTGATTACCTCTAGACTCATCTACGGTGCTGCAAATGGCATTGTGTCCTTATTTTCCTTGGCTTCTATTCTGCCTTAGCGAGGTCCATTTTCAACAATGTGATTCCCTGAGGGTTGTGGATTAGCTGACCTGGGCAGCCTAACCCTGCCGGCCGGCCCTCCCAAGGTGTGCCTGGTTGAGGTCAATATAAACAGCGCTCCAGGCAGCAATAGCCCCTGAAGCTGTGCCTGACTCCATATTCTCTGCCCCGTCAGCTGTCTCGGGGCTGAGCTGGTGGGAGGGAAATAGGGGCCACAGCTTTGTTGGTGGCCTGGTGTGAGTGGGGTTCTGCTGGCCTTTCTGCAGGAGTTGCCAGGCTGCCACCTGTAAAGAAGAGGATGTGTCACCCATACCTTCCGCTGGAATTTCTCTCCGGACAGAGGTGAGGAAGGAAAAAAGCAGTGGGGACAGGGTCAGGAGGCGTTTCACAGGCGGGATAATGGAAAGCTTCCGGAAGAGCGCACGGGGCCAGGACAACTTTGGCTGACCTGCAGTCACCACGTTGGCCTGCGTGCTGTCGCTGGTGTGGCTCCGCGGCCCTTCCTCTAGGCTTTCAAGCCCTTGTACATATTCAGGTGTTTTACCTGGGAAGGGTGGGAACAGTTCAGCAGCAGCTGGACTGGGGCTCAGCTCACCTTTATTCAGAGATGCCTCGGCACGGTCTCCCAGCTTTGCAATGAGGACGCTCCTTGCGTGGGGGGTGGGTTGCTGGCTGGATGGGTGATGATTCCACACCTCTGACCAATTTCAGAATTGTTTACCGCTGGAGCAAGTGCCCTGATAGGGTTTTCCTCTGTATAACTGGTGGGTTCAGGTATTTTTTCGTTTATGGTTCAACTTAGATTTTATTCCTCTTTTATGTATTTATAGATATAAGCATGGAAATAATTCATTTCTATAAATACATCTGTGTGAAGGGAAGAACTCTTTTCTGTTTTATTTTTAAGTTTTATTTTTTTAAATTTTTAAATTTAATTTTATTTACTTTTTTATACAGCAGGTTATTATCACTTATGTATTTTATGCATATACATGTATACAGGTCAATCCCAATCTCCCAACTCATCCCACCACCACCACACCATGGCTTCCCACACTTGGTGTCCATACGTTTGTTCTCTACCTCTGCGTCTCGATTTCTTCCCTGCAAACCAGTTCATCTGTATCATTTTTTTAGGTTCCACATATATGCATTAATATACAATATTTGTTTTCCTCTTTCTGACTTACTTCATTCTGTATGACAGTCTCTAGATCCATCGATGTCTCTACAAATGAACCAGTTTCATTCCTTTTTATGGCCGAGTAATATTCCATTTTATATATGTACCCCATCTTTATCCATTCATCTGTCTGTGGGCATTTAGGTTGCTTCCATTACCTGGCTATTGTAAATAGTGCTGCAATGAACATCGTGGTGAATGTGCCTTTCTGATTTATGGTTTTCTCTGGGTATATGCCCAGAAGTGGGATTGCTGGATCAGATGGTAATTCTATTTCTAGTTTTTTTAAGGAAACTCCATACTGTTCTCCATAGTGACTGTATCAATTTACATTCCCACCAATAGTGGAAGAGGGTTCCTTTTGTCCACACCCTCCCCAGAATTTGTTGTTTGTAGATTTTCTGATGATGCCGATTCTAACAGGTGTGAGGGGATACCTCATTGTAGTTTTGATTTGCATTTCTCTAATAATTAGTGCTCTTGAGCAGCTTTTCATGTGCGTCTTGGCCCTCTCTGTGTCTTCTTTGAAGAAACGTCTCTTTAGATCTTCTGCCCATTTTTGTATTGGGTTTTTTGTTTTTTTAACATTAAGGTGCATGAGCTGTTTATATATATTGGAGATTAAACCTTTGTCCATTGATTCGTTTGCAACTATTTTCGCCCATTCTGAGGGACGCCTTTTTCCATTCCCGTCTTTTTAACCAAAAAAGAAAGAAAGACAAAGAAGCAGAACACTAATGTGCATAAAATATGCCTTTTGAAACGGTCGTTTTGAAATATGGACGTCCTTTGAATTTTTTGGTCGATATGTGACCCCAGGATTTGTTTTCAGGGAAGGTGTCATTTACAGGCCTGCAATGATTTTGAATATCAACTGACCATTAGCGCTGGGATTAAAGCTGCTGTTGTGTGAAACGGCCACAAGGTGGCAGCAGTTCTCCCTTACCAAATCTGGTTACTAGGGCAACAGAACCTCAATGGAAGTCCTGTACCAAATTGGAATTTAGAATGGAATGTGCCAGGAGAAAGCCCCTCAAGTTTGTCTCCCTACTTCTTGTTCGTATTTTTAATTTAATTTTTTATTTTTTATTACAGCAAGTATGATTACAATGTTTGGCTTATTGTAGGTGTCGAAGATGTGGTTCTTTTACACATATACAGATGTCTGTTCTTCCTGGGATCCTTTACCCATGTACGTTATGACAGAATGTTGAGTAGTCTTCTCTTGGTATTCCATAGGTCTTTGGTGATTATATATGTCACCTCTGTTTGTATATGTCTGTTAACCCCGATATCGTAATGAAACCAATCCTCACACCTTTCCATTGGTGAGCCATAAGCTTGTTTAATGAACCTGTGATTGCACTTCTCAGTGGAAATAACTGCCCTGCTATCTATTTTAGGTAACACCTATAAGTGATATGATATGTGTCTTTCACTTTCTGACTTACTACAAGTCACGTGATTACCTCTAGACTCATGTACGGTGCTGCAAATGGCATTGTGTCCTTATTTTCCTTGGCTTCTATTCTGCCTTAGCGAGGTCCATTTTCAACAATGTGATTCCCTGAGGGTTGTGGATTAGCTGACCTGGGCAGCCTTACCCTGCCGGCCGGCCCTCCCCAGGTGTGCCTGGTTGAGGTCAATATAAACAGCGCTCCAGGCAGCAATAGCCCCTGAAGCTGTGCCTGACTCCATATTCTCTGCCCCGTCAGCTGTCTCGGGGCTGAGCTGGTGGGAGGGAAATAGGGGCCACAGCTTTGTTGGTGGCCTGGTGTGAGTGGGGTTCTGCTGGCCTTTCTGCAGGAGTTGCCAGGCTGCCACCTGTAAAGAAGAGGATGTGTCACCCATACCTTCCGCTGGAATTTCTCTCCGGACAGAGGTGAGGAAGGAAAAAAGCAGTGGGGACAGGGTCAGGAGGGGTTTCACAGGCGGGATAATGGAAAGCTTCCGGAAGAGCGCACGGGGCCAGGACAACTTTGGCTGACCTGCAGTCACCACGTTGGCCTGCGTTCTGTCGCTGGTGTGGCTCCGCGGCCCTTCCTCTAGGCTTTCAAGCCCTTGTACATATTCAGGTGTTTTACCTGGGAAGGGTGGGAACAGTTCAGCAGCAGCTGGACTGGGGCTCAGCTCACCTTTATTCAGAGATGCCACGGCACGGTCTCCCAGCTTTGCAATGAGGACGCTCCTTGCGTGGGGGGTGGGTTGCTGGCTGGATGGGTGATGATTCCACACCTCTGACCAATTTCAGAATTGTTTACCGCTGGAGCAAGTGCCCTGATAGGGTTTTCCTCTGTATAACTGGTGGGTTCAGGTATTTTTTCGTTTATGGTTCAACTTAGATTTTATTACTCTTTTATGTATTTATAGATATAAGCATGGAAATAATTCATTTCTATAAATACATCTGTGTGAAGGGAAGAACTCTTTTCTGTTTTATTTTTAAGTTTTATTTTTTTAAATTTTTAAATTTAATTTTATTTACTTTTTTATACAGCAGGTTATTATCACTTATGTATTTTATGCATATACATGTATACAGGTCAATCCCAATCTCCCAACTCATCCCACCACCACCACCCCATGGCTTCCCACACTTGGTGTCCATACGTTTCTTCTCTACCTCTGCGTCTCGATTTCTTCCCTGCAAACCAGTTCATCTGTATCATTTTTTTAGGTTCCACATATATGCATTAATATACAATATTTGTTTTCCTCTTTCTGACTTACTTCATTCTGTATGACAGTCTCTAGATCCATCGATGTCTCTACAAATGACCCAGTTTCATTCCTTTTTATGGCCGAGTAATATTCCATTTTATATATGTACCCCATCTTTATCCATTCATCTGTCTGTGGGCATTTAGGTTGCTTCCATTACCTGGCTATTGTAAATAGTGCTGCAATGAACATCGTGGTGAATGTGCCTTTTTGATTTATCGTTTTCTCTGGGTATATGCCCAGAAGTGGGATTGCTGGATCAGATGGTAATTCTATTTCTAGTGTTTTTAAGGAAACTCCATACTGTTCTCCATAGTGACTGTATCAATTTACATTCCCA
This sequence comes from Mesoplodon bidens, assembly GCF_964165515.1. Classification (NCBI taxonomy): domain Eukaryota; kingdom Metazoa; phylum Chordata; class Mammalia; order Artiodactyla; family Ziphiidae; genus Mesoplodon; species Mesoplodon bidens. The sequence continues at coordinate 152,725 of NW_027672647.1, read as the reverse complement.
CCAATAGTGGAAGAGGGTTCCTTTTGTCCACACCCTCCCCAGAATTTGTTGTTTGTAGATTTTCTGATGATGCCGATTCTAACAGGTGTGAGGGGATACCTCATTGTAGTTTTGATTTGCATTTCTCTAATAATTAGTGCTCTTGAGCAGCTTTTCATGTGCGTCTTGGCCCTCTCTGTGTCTTCTTTGAAGAAACGTCTCTTTAGATCTTCTGCCCATTTTTGTATTGGGTTGTTTGTTTTTTTAACATTAAGGTGCATGAGCTGTTTATATATATTGGAGATTAAACCTTTGTCCACTGATTCGTTTGCAACTATTTTCGCCCATTCTGAGGGATGCCTTTTTCCATTCCCGTCTTTTTAACCAAAAAAGAAAGAAAGACAAAGAAGCAGAACACTAATGTGCATAAAATATGCCTTTTGAAACGGTCGTTTTGAAATATGGACGTCCTTTGAATTTTTTGGTCGATATGTGACCCCAGGATTTGTTTTCAGGGCAGGTGTCATTTACAGGCCTGCAATGATTTTGAGTATCAACTGACCATTAGGGCTGGGATTAAAGCTGCTGTTGTGTGAAACGGCCACAAGGTGGCAGCAGTTATCCCTTACCAAATCTGGTTACTAGGGCAACAGAGCCTCAATGGAAGTCGTGTTCTAGATTGGAATTTAGAATGGAATGTGCCAGGAGAAAGCCCCTCAAGTTTGTCTCCCTACTTCTTGTTCCTATTTTTAATTTAATTTTTTATTTTTTATTACAGCAAGTATGATTACAATGTTTGGCTTATTGTAGGTGTCGAAGATGTGGTTCTTTTACACATATACAGATGTCTGTTCTTCCTGGGATCCTTTACCCATGTACGTTATGACAGAATGTTGAGTAGTCTTCTCTTGGTATCCCATAGGTCTTTGGTGATTATATATGTCACCTCTGTTTGTATATGTCTGTTAACCCCGATATCGTAATGAAACCAATCCTCACACCTTTCCATTGGTGAACCATAAGCTTGTTTAATGAACCTGTGATTGCACTTCTCAGTGGAAATAACTGCCCTGCTATTTATTTTAGGTAACACCTATAAGTGATATGATATGATATGTGTCTTTCACTTTCTGACTTACTACAAGTCACGTGATTACCTCTAGACTCATCTACGGTGCTGCAAATGGCATTGTGTCCTTATTTTTCTTGGCTTCTATTCTGCCTTAGCGAGGTCCATTTTCAACAATGTGATTCCCTGAGGGTTGTGGATTAGCTGACCTGGGCAGCCTAACCCTGCCGGCCGGCCCTCCCAAGGTGTGCCTGGTTGAGGTCAATATAAACAGCGCTCCAGGCAGCAATAGCCCCTGAAGCTGTGCCTGACTCCATATTCTCTGCCCCGTCAGCTGTCTCGGGGCTGAGCTGGTGGGAGGGAAATAGGGGCCACAGCTTTGTTGGTGGCCTGGTGTGAGTGGGGTTCTGCTGGCCTTTCTGCAGGAGTTGCCAGGCTGCCACCTGTAAAGAAGAGGATGTGTCACCCATACCTTCCGCTGGAATTTCTCTCCGGACAGAGGTGAGGAAGGAAAAAAGCAGTGGGGACAGGGTCAGGAGGCGTTTCACAGGCGGGATAATGGAAAGCTTCCGGAAGAGCGCACGGGGCCAGGACAACTTTGGCTGACCTGCAGTCACCACGTTGGCCTGCGTGCTGTCGCTGGTGTGGCTCCGCGGCCCTTCCTCTAGGCTTTCAAGCCCTTGTACATATTCAGGTGTTTTACCTGGGAAGGGTGGGAACAGTTCAGCAGCACCTGGACTGGGGCTCAGCTCACCTTTATTCAGAGATGCCTCGGCACGGTCTCCCAGCTTTGCAAAGAGGACGCTCCTTGCGTGGGGGGTGGGTTGCTGGCTGGATGGGTGATGATTCCACACCTCTGACCAATTTCAGAATTGTTTACCGCTGGAGCAAGTGCCCTGATAGGGTTTTCCTCTGTATAACTGGTGGGTTCAGGTATTTTTTCGTTTATGGTTCAACTTAGATTTTATTCCTCTTTTATGTATTTATAGATATAAGCATGGAAATAATTCATTTCTATAAATACATCTGTGTGAAGGGAAGAACTCTTTTCTGTTTTATTTTTAAGTTTTATTTTTTTAAATTTTTAAATTTAATTTTATTTACTTTTTTATACAGCAGGTTATTATCACTTATGTATTTTATGCATATACATGTATACAGGTCAATCCCAATCTCCCAACTCATCCCACCACCACCACCCCATGGCTTCCCACACTTGGTGTCCATACGTTTGTTCTCTACCTCTGCGTCTCTATTTCTTCCCTGCAAACCAGTTCATCTGTATCATTTTTTTAGGTTCCACATATATGCATTAATATACAATATTTGTTTTCCTCTTTCTGACTTACTTCATTCTGTATGACAGTCTCTAGATCCATCGATGTCTCTACAAATGAACCAGTTTCATTCCTTTTTATGGCCGAGTAATATTCCATTTTATATATGTACCCCATCTTTATCCATTCATCTGTCTGTGGGCATTTAGGTTGCTTCCATTACCTGGCTATTGTAAATAGTGCTGCAATGAACATCGTGGTGAATGTGCCTTTCTGATTTATGGTTTTCTCTGGGTATATGCCCAGAAGTGGGATTGCTGGATCAGATGGTAATTCTATTTCTAGTTTTTTTAAGGAAACTCCATACTGTTCTCCATAGTGACTGTATCAATTTACATTCCCACCAATAGTGGAAGAGGGTTCCTTTTGTCCACACCCTCCCCAGAATTTGTTGTTTGTAGATTTTCTGATGATGCCGATTCTAACAGGTGTGAGGGGATACCTCATTGTAGTTTTGATTTGCATTTCTCTAATAATTAGTGCTCTTGAGCAGCTTTTCATGTGCGTCTTGGCCCTCTCTGTGTCTTCTTTGAAGAAACGTCTCTTTAGATCTTCTGCCCATTTTTGTATTGGGTTTTTTGTTTTTTTAACATTAAGGTGCATGAGCTGTTTATATATATTGGAGATTAAACCTTTGTCCATTGATTCGTTTGCAACTATTTTCGCCCATTCTGAGGGACGCCTTTTTCCATTCCCGTCTTTTTAACCAAAAAAGAAAGAAAGACAAAGAAGCAGAACACTAATGTGCATAAAATATGCCTTTTGAAACGGTCGTTTTGAAATATGGACGTCCTTTGAATTTTTTGGTCGATATGTGACCCCAGGATTTGTTTTCAGGGAAGGTGTCATTTACAGGCCTGCAATGATTTTGAATATCAACTGACCATTAGCGCTGGGATTAAAGCTGCTGTTGTGTGAAACGGCCACAAGGTGGCAGCAGTTCTCCCTTACCAAATCTGGTTACTAGGGCAACAGAACCTCAATGGAAGTCCTGTACCAAATTGGAATTTAGAATGGAATGTGCCAGGAGAAAGCCCCTCAAGTTTGTCTCCCTACTTCTTGTTCGTATTTTTAATTTAATTTTTTATTTTTTATTACAGCAAGTATGATTACAATGTTTGGCTTATTGTAGGTGTCGAAGATGTGGTTCTTTTACACATATACAGATGTCTGTTCTTCCTGGGATCCTTTACCCATGTACGTTATGACAGAATGTTGAGTAGTCTTCTCTTGGTATTCCATAGGTCTTTGGTGATTATATATGTCACCTCTGTTTGTATATGTCTGTTAACCCCGATATCGTAATGAAACCAATCCTCACACCTTTCCATTGGTGAGCCATAAGCTTGTTTAATGAACCTGTGATTGCACTTCTCAGTGGAAATAACTGCCCTGCTATCTATTTTAGGTAACACCTATAAGTGATATGATATGTGTCTTTCACTTTCTGACTTACTACAAGTCACGTGATTACCTCTAGACTCATGTACGGTGCTGCAAATGGCATTGTGTCCTTATTTTCCTTGGCTTCTATTCTGCCTTAGCGAGGTCCATTTTCAACAATGTGATTCCCTGAGGGTTGTGGATTAGCTGACCTGGGCAGCCTTACCCTGCCGGCCGGCCCTCCCCAGGTGTGCCTGGTTGAGGTCAATATAAACAGCGCTCCAGGCAGCAATAGCCCCTGAAGCTGTGCCTGACTCCATATTCTCTGCCCCGTCAGCTGTCTCGGGGCTGAGCTGGTGGGAGGGAAATAGGGGCCACAGCTTTGTTGGTGGCCTGGTGTGAGTGGGGTTCTGCTGGCCTTTCTGCAGGAGTTGCCAGGCTGCCACCTGTAAAGAAGAGGATGTGTCACCCATACCTTCCGCTGGAATTTCTCTCCGGACAGAGGTGAGGAAGGAAAAAAGCAGTGGGGACAGGGTCAGGAGGGGTTTCACAGGCGGGATAATGGAAAGCTTCCGGAAGAGCGCACGGGGCCAGGACAACTTTGGCTGACCTGCAGTCACCACGTTGGCCTGCGTTCTGTCGCTGGTGTGGCTCCGCGGCCCTTCCTCTAGGCTTTCAAGCCCTTGTACATATTCAGGTGTTTTACCTGGGAAGGGTGGGAACAGTTCAGCAGCAGCTGGACTGGGGCTCAGCTCACCTTTATTCAGAGATGCCACGGCACGGTCTCCCAGCTTTGCAATGAGGACGCTCCTTGCGTCGGGGGTGGGTTGCTGGCTGGATGGGTGATGATTCCACACCTCTGACCAATTTCAGAATTGTTTACCGCTGGAGCAAGTGCCCTGATAGGGTTTTCCTCTGTATAACTGGTGGGTTCAGGTATTTTTTCGTTTATGGTTCAACTTAGATTTTATTCCTCTTTTATGTATTTATAGATATAAGCATGGAAATAATTCATTTCTATAAATACATCTGTGTGAAGGGAAGAACTCTTTTCTGTTTTATTTTTAAGTTTTATTTTTTTAAATTTTTAAATTTAATTTTATTTACTTTTTTATACAGCAGGTTATTATCACTTATGTATTTTATGCATATACATGTATACAGGTCAATCCCAATCTCCCAACTCATCCCACCACCACCACCCCATGGCTTCCCACACTTGGTGTCCATACGTTTGTTCTCTACCTCTGCGTCTCGATTTCTTCCCTGCAAACCAGTTCATCTGTATCATTTTTTTAGGTTCCACATATATGCATTAATATACAATATTTGTTTTCCTCTTTCTGACTTACTTCATTCTGTATGACAGTCTCTAGATCCATCGATGTCTCTACAAATGACCCAGTTTCATTCCTTTTTATGGCCGAGTAATATTCCATTTTATATATGTACCCCATCTTTATCCATTCATCTGTCTGTGGGCATTTAGGTTGCTTCCATTACCTGGCTATTGTAAATAGTGCTGCAATGAACATCGTGGTGAATGTGCCTTTTTGATTTATCGTTTTCTCTGGGTATATGCCCAGAAGTGGGATTGCTGGATCAGATGGTAATTCTATTTCTAGTGTTTTTAAGGAAACTCCATACTGTTCTCCATAGTGACTGTATCAATTTACATTCCCACCAATAGTGGAAGAGGGTTCCTTTTGTCCACACCCTCCCCAGAATTTGTTGTTTGTAGATTTTCTGATGATGCCGATTCTAACAGGTGTGAGGGGATACATCATTGTAGTTTTGATTTGCATTTCTCTAATAATTAGTGCTCTTGAGCAGCTTTTCATGTGCGTCTTGGCCCTCTCTGTGTCTTCTTTGAAGAAACGTCTCTTTAGATCTTCTGCCCATTTTTGTATTGGGTTTTTTGTTTTTTTAACATTAAGGTGCATGAGCTGTTTATATATATTGGAGATTAAACCTTTGTCCATTGATTCGTTTGCAACTATTTTCGCCCATTCTGAGGGATGCCTTTTTCCATTCCCGTCTTTTTAACCAAAAAAGAAAGAAAGACAAAGAAGCAGAACACTAATGTGCATAAAATATGCCTTTTGAAACGGTCGTTTTGAAATATGGACGTCCTTTGAATTTTTTGGTCGATATGTGACCCCAGGATTTGTTTTCAGGGCAGGTGTCATTTACTGGCCTGCAATGATTTTGAGTATCAACTGACCATTAGGGCTGGGATTAAAGCTGCTGTTGTGTGAAACGGCCACAAGGTGGCAGCAGTTATCCCTTACCAAATCTGGTTACTAGGGCAACAGAGCCTCAATGGAAGTCGTGTTCTAGATTGGAATTTAGAATGGAATGTGCCAGGAGAAAGCCCCTCAAGTTTGTCTCCCTACTTCTTGTTCCTATTTTTAATTTAATTTTTTATTTTTTATTACAGCAAGTATGATTACAATGTTTGGCTTATTGTAGGTGTCGAAGATGTGGTTCTTTTACACATATACAGATGTCTGTTCTTCCTGGGATCCTTTACCCATGTACGTTATGACAGAATGTTGAGTAGTCTTCTCTTGGTATTCCATAGGTCTTTGGTGATTATATATGTCACCTCTGTTTGTATATGTCTGTTAACCCCGATATCGTAATGAAACCAATCCTCACACCTTTCCATTGGTGAACCATAAGCTTGTTTAATGAACCTGTGATTGCACTTCTCAGTGGAAATAACTGCCCTGCTATCTATTTTAGGTAACACCTATAAGTGATATGATATGTGTCTTTCACTTTCTGACTTACTACAAGTCACGTGATTACCTCTAGACTCATGTACGGTGCTGCAAATGGCATTGTGTCCTTATTTTCCTTGGCTTCTATTCTGCCTTAGCGAGGTCCATTTTCAACAATGTGATTCCCTGAGGGTTGTGGATTAGCTGACCTGGGCAGCCTTACCCTGCCGGCCGGCCCTCCCCAGGTGTGCCTGGTTGAGGTCAATATAAACAGCGCTCCAGGCAGCAATAGCCCCTGAAGCTGTGCCTGACTCCATATTCTCTGCCCCGTCAGCTGTCTCGGGGCTGAGCTGGTGGGAGGGAAATAGGGGCCACAGCTTTGTTGGTGGCCTGGTGTGAGTGGGGTTCTGCTGGCCTTTCTGCAGGAGTTGCCAGGCTGCCACCTGTAAAGAAGAGGATGTGTCACCCATACCTTCCGCTGGAATTTCTCTCCGGACAGAGGTGAGGAAGGAAAAAAGCAGTGGGGACAGGGTCAGGAGGGGTTTCACAGGCGGGATAATGGAAAGCTTCCGGAAGAGCGCACGGGGCCAGGACAACTTTGGCTGACCTGCAGTCACCACGTTGGCCTGCGTGCTGTCGCTGGTGTGGCTCCGCGGCCCTTCCTCTAGGCTTTCAAGCCCTTGTACATATTCAGGTGTTTTACCTGGGAAGGGTGGGAACAGTTCAGCAGCAGCTGGACTGGGGCTCAGCTCACCTTTATTCAGAGATGCCACGGCACGGTCTCCCAGCTTTGCAATGAGGACGCTCCTTGCGTGGGGGGTGGGTTGCTGGCTGGATGGGTGATGATTCCACACCTCTGACCAATTTCAGAATTGTTTACCGCTGGAGCAAGTGCCCTGATAGGGTTTTCCTCTGTATAACTGGTGGGTTCAGGTATTTTTTCGTTTATGGTTCAACTTAGATTTTATTCCTCTTTTATGTATTTATAGATATAAGCATGGAAATAATTCATTTCTATAAATACATCTGTGTGAAGGGAAGAACTCTTTTCTGTTTTATTTTTAAGTTTTATTTTTTTAAATTTTTAAATTTAATTTTATTTACTTTTTTATACAGCAGGTTATTATCACTTATGTATTTTATGCATATACATGTATACAGGTCAATCCCAATCTCCCAACTCATCCCACCACCACCACCCCATGGCTTCCCACACTTGGTGTCCATACGTTTGTTCTCTACCTCTGCGTCTCTATTTCTTCCCTGCAAACCAGTTCATCTGTATCATTTTTTTAGGTTCCACATATATGCATTAATATACAATATTTGTTTTCCTCTTTCTGACTTACTTCATTCTGTATGACAGTCTCTAGATCCATCGATGTCTCTACAAATGACCCAGTTTCATTCCTTTTTATGGCCGAGTAATATTCCATTTTATATATGTACCCCATCTTTATCCATTCATCTGTCTGTGGGCATTTAGGTTGCTTCCATTACCTGGCTATTGTAAATAGTGCTGCAATGAACATCGTGGTGAATGTGCCTTTTTAATTTATCGTTTTCTCTGGGTATATGCCCAGAAGTGGGATTGCTGGATCAGATGGTAATTCTATTTCTAGTGTTTTTAAGGAAACTCCATACTGTTCTCCATAGTGACTGTATCAATTTACATTCCCACCAATAGTGGAAGAGGGTTCCTTTTGTCCACACCCTCCCCAGAATTTGTTGTTTGTAGATTTTCTGATGATGCCGATTCTAACAGGTGTGAGGGGATACCTCATTGTAGTTTTGATTTGCATTTCTCTAATAATTAGTGCTCTTGAGCAGCTTTTCATGTGCGTCTTGGCCCTCTCTGTGTCTTCTTTGAAGAAACGTCTCTTTAGATCTTCTGCCCATTTTTGTATTGGGTTTTTTGTTTTTTTAACATTAAGGTGCATGAGCTGTTTATATATATTGGAGATTAAACCTTTGTCCATTGATTCGTTTGCAACTATTTTCGCCCATTCTGAGGGACGCCTTTTTCCATTCCCGTCTTTTTAACCAAAAAAGAAAGAAAGACAAAGAAGCAGAACACTAATGTGCATAAAATATGCCTTTTGAAACGGTCGTTTTGAAATATGGACGTCCTTTGAATTTTTTGGTCGATATGTGACCCCAGGATTTGTTTTCAGGGAAGGTGTCATTTACAGGCCTGCAATGATTTTGAATATCAACTGACCATTAGCGCTGGGATTGAAGCTGCTGTTGTGTGAAACGGCCACAAGGTGGCAGCAGTTCTCCCTTACCAAATCTGGTTACTAGGGCAACAGAACCTCAATGGAAGTCCTGTACCAAATTGGAATTTAGAATGGAATGTGCCAGGAGAAAGCCCCTCAAGTTTGTCTCCCTACTTCTTGTTCGTATTTTTAATTTAATTTTTTATTTTTTATTACAGCAAGTATGATTACAATGTTTGGCTTATTGTAGGTGTCGAAGATGTGGTTCTTTTACACATATACAGATGTCTGTTCTTCCTGGGATCCTTTACCCATGTACGTTATGACAGAATGTTGAGTAGTCTTCTCTTGGTATTCCATAGGTCTTTGGTGATTATATATGTCACCTCTGTTTGTATATGTCTGTTAACCCCGATATCGTAATGAAACCAATCCTCACACCTTTCCATTGGTGAGCCATAAGCTTGTTTAATGAACCTGTGATTGCACTTCTCAGTGGAAATAACTGCCCTGCTATCTATTTTAGGTAACACCTATAAGTGATATGATATGTGTCTTTCACTTTCTGACTTACTACAAGTCACGTGATTACCTCTAGACTCATGTACGGTGCTGCAAATGGCATTGTGTCCTTATTTTCCTTGGCTTCTATTCTGCCTTAGCGAGGTCCATTTTCAACAATGTGATTCCCTGAGGGTTGTGGATTAGCTGACCTGGGCAGCCTTACCCTGCCGGCCGGCCCTCCCCAGGTGTGCCTGGTTGAGGTCAATATAAACAGCGCTCCAGGCAGCAATAGCCCCTGAAGCTGTGCCTGACTCCATATTCTCTGCCCCGTCAGCTGTCTCGGGGCTGAGCTGGTGGGAGGGAAATAGGGGCCACAGCTTTGTTGGTGGCCTGGTGTGAGTGGGGTTCTGCTGGCCTTTCTGCAGGAGTTGCCAGGCTGCCACCTGTAAAGAAGAGGATGTGTCACCCATACCTTCCGCTGGAATTTCTCTCCGGACAGAGGTGAGGAAGGAAAAAAGCAGTGGGGACAGGGTCAGGAGGGGTTTCACAGGCGGGATAATGGAAAGCTTCCGGAAGAGCGCACGGGGCCAGGACAACTTTGGCTGACCTGCAGTCACCACGTTGGCCTGCGTGCTGTCGCTGGTGTGGCTCCGCGGCCCTTCCTCTAGGCTTTCAAGCCCTTGTACATATTCAGGTGTTTTACCTGGGAAGGGTGGGAACAGTTCAGCAGCAGCTGGACTGGGGCTCAGCTCACCTTTATTCAGAGATGCCACGGCACGGTCTCCCAGCTTTGCAATGAGGACGCTCCTTGCGTGGGGGGTGGGTTGCTGGCTGGATGGGTGATGATTCCACACCTCTGACCAATTTCAGAATTGTTTACCGCTGGAGCAAGTGCCCTGATAGGGTTTTCCTCTGTATAACTGGTGGGTTCAGGTATTTTTTCGTTTATGGTTCAACTTAGATTTTATTCCTCTTTTATGTATTTATAGATATAAGCATGGAAATAATTCATTTCTATAAATACATCTGTGTGAAGGGAAGAACTCTTTTCTGTTTTATTTTTAAGTTTTATTTTTTTAAATTTTTAAATTTAATTTTATTTACTTTTTTATACAGCAGGTTATTATCACTTATGTATTTTATGCATATACATGTATACAGGTCAATCCCAATCTCCCAACTCATCCCACCACCACCACCCCATGGCTTCCCACACTTGGTGTCCATACGTTTGTTCTCTACCTCTGCGTCTCTATTTCTTCCCTGCAAACCAGTTCATCTGTATCATTTTTTTAGGTTCCACATATATGCATTAATATACAATATTTGTTTTCCTCTTTCTGACTTACTTCATTCTGTATGACAGTCTCTAGATCCATCGATGTCTCTACAAATGACCCAGTTTCATTCCTTTTTATGGCCGAGTAATATTCCATTTTATATATGTACCCCATCTTTATCCATTCATCTGTCTGTGGGCATTTAGGTTGCTTCCATTACCTGGCTATTGTAAATAGTGCTGCAATGAACATCGTGGTGAATGTGCCTTTTTGATTTATCGTTTTCTCTGGGTATATGCCCAGAAGTGGGATTGCTGGATCAGATGGTAATTCTATTTCTAGTGTTTTTAAGGAAACTCCATACTGTTCTCCATAGTGACTGTATCAATTTACATTCCCACCAATAGTGGAAGAGGGTTCCTTTTGTCCACACCCTCCCCAGAATTTGTTGTTTGTAGATTTTCTGATGATGCCGATTCTAACAGGTGTGAGGGGATACCTCATTGTAGTTTTGATTTGCATTTCTCTAATAATTAGTGTTCTTGAGCAGCTTTTCATGTGCGTCTTGGCCCTCTCTGTGTCTTCTTTGAAGAAACGTCTCTTTAGATCTTCTGCCCATTTTTGTATTGGGTTTTTTGTTTTTTTAACATTAAGGTGCATGAGCTGTTTATATATATTGGAGATTAAACCTTTGTCCATTGATTCGTTTGCAACTATTTTCGCCCATTCTGAGGGACGCCTTTTTCCATTCCCGTCTTTTTAACCAAAAAAGAAAGAAAGACAAAGAAGCAGAACACTAATGTGCATAAAATATGCCTTTTGAAACGGTCGTTTTGAAATATGGACGTCCTTTGAATTTTTTGGTCGATATGTGACCCCAGGATTTGTTTTCAGGGCAGGTGTCATTTACAGGCCTGCAATGATTTTGAATATCAACTGACCATTAGCGCTGGGATTAAAGCTGCTGTTGTGTGAAACGGCCACATGGTGGCAGCAGTTCTCCCTTACCAAATCTGGTTACTAGGGCAACAGAGCCTCAATGGAAGTCCTGTACTAGATTGGAATTTAGAATGGAATGTGCCAGGAGAAAGCCCCTCAAGTTTGTCTCCCTACTTCTTGTTCGTATTTTTAATTTTATTTTTTATTTTTTATTACAGCAAGTATGATTACAATGTTTGGCTTATTGTAGGTGTCGAAGATGTGGTTCTTTTACACATATACAGATGTCTGTTCTTCCTGGGATCCTTTACCCATGTACGTTATGACAGAATGTTGAGTAGTCTTCTCTTGGTATTCCATAGGTCTTTGGTGATTATATATGTCACCTCTGATTGTATATGTCTGTTAACCCCGATATCGTAATGAAACCAATCCTCACACCTTTCCATTGGTGAGCCATAAGCTTGTTTAATGAACCTGTGATTGCACTTCTCAGTGGAAATAACTGTCCTGCTATCTATTTTAGGTAACACCTATAAGTGATATGATATGTGTCTTTCACTTTCTGACTTACTACAAGTCACGTGATTACCTCTAGACTCATGTACGGTGCTGCAAATGGCATTGTGTCCTTATTTTCCTTGGCTTCTATTCTGCCTTAGCGAGGTCCATTTTCAACAATGTGATTCCCTGAGGGTTGTGGATTAGCTGACCTGGGCAGCCTTACCCTGCCGGCCGGCCCTCCCCAGGTGTGCCTGGTTGAGGTCAATATAAACAGCGCTCCAGGCAGCAATAGCCCCTGAAGCTGTGCCTGACTCCATATTCTCTGCCCCGTCAGCTGTCTCGGGGCTGAGCTGGTGGGAGGGAAATAGGGGCCACAGCTTTGTTGGTGGCCTGGTGTGAGTGGGGTTCTGCTGGCCTTTCTGCAGGAGTTGCCAGGCGGCCACCTGTAAAGAAGAGGATCTGTCACCCATACCTTCCGCTGGAATTTCTCTCCGGACAGAGGTGAGGAAGGAAAAAAGCAGTGGGGACAGGGTCAGGAGGGGTTTCACAGGCGGGATAATGGAAAGCTTCCGGAAGAGCGCACGGGGCCAGGACAACTTTGGCTGACCTGCAGTCACCACGTTGGCCTGCGTGCTGTCGCTGGTGTGGCTCCGCGGCCCTTCCTCTAGGCTTTCAAGCCCTTGTACATATTCAGGTGTTTTACCTGGGAAGGGTGGGAACAGTTCAGCAGCAGCTGGACTGGGGCTCAGCTCACCTTTATTCAGAGATGCCACGGCACGGTCTCCCAGCTTTGCAATGAGGACGCTCCTTGCGTGGGGGGTGGGTTGCTGGCTGGATGGGTGATGATTCCACACCTCTGACCAATTTCAGAATTGTTTACCGCTGGAGCAAGTGCCCTGATAGGGTTTTCCTCTGTATAACTGGTGGGTTCAGGTATTTTTTCGTTTATGGTTCAACTTAGATTTTATTCCTCTTTTATGTATTTATAGATATAAGCATGGAAATAATTCATTTCTATAAATACATCTGTGTGAAGGGAAGAACTCTTTTCTGTTTTATTTTTAAGTTTTATTTTTTTAAATTTTTAAATTTAATTTTATTTACTTTTTTATACAGCAGGTTATTATCACTTATGTATTTTATGCATATACATGTATACAGGTCAATCCCAATCTCCCAACTCATCCCACCACCACCACCCCATGGCTTCCCACACTTGGTGTCCATAGGTTTCTTCTCTACCTCTGCGTCTCGATTTCTTCCCTGCAAACCAGTTCATCTGTATCATTTTTTTAGGTTCCACATATATGCATTAATATACAATATTTGTTTTCCTCTTTCTGACTTACTTCATTCTGTATGACAGTCTCTAGATCCATCGATGTCTCTACAAATGACCCAGTTTCATTCCTTTTTATGGCCGAGTAATATTCCATTTTATATATGTACCCCATCTTTATCCATTCATCTGTCTGTGGGCATTTAGGTTGCTTCCATTACCTGGCTATTGTAAATAGTGCTGCAATGAACATCGTGGTGAATGTGCCTTTTTGATTTATGGTTTTCTCTGGGTATATGCCCAGAAGTGGGATTGCTGGATCAGATGGTAATTCTATTTCTAGTTTTTTTAAGGAAACTCCATACTGTTCTCCATAGTGACTGTATCAATTTACATTCCCACCAATAGTGGAAGAGGGTTCCTTTTGTCCACACCCTCCCCAGAATTTGTTGTTTGTAGATTTTCTGATGATGCCGATTCTAACAGGTGTGAGGGGATACCTCATTGTAGTTTTGATTTGCATTTCTCTAATAATTAGTGCTCTTGAGCAGCTTTTCATGTGCGTCTTGGCCCTCTCTGTGTCTTCTTTGAAGAAACGTCTCTTTAGATCTTCTGCCCATTTTTGTATTGGGTTTTTTGTTTTTTTAACATTAAGGTGCATGAGCTGTTTATATATATTGGAGATTAAACCTTTGTCCATTGATTCGTTTGCAACTATTTTCGCCCATTCTGAGGGACGCCTTTTTCCATTCCCGTCTTTTTAACCAAAAAAGAAAGAAAGACAAAGAAGCAGAACACTAATGTGCATAAAATATGCCTTTTGAAACGGTCGTTTTGAAATATGGACGTCCTTTGAATTTTTTGGTCGATATGTGACCCCAGGATTTGTTTTCAGGGAAGGTGTCATTTACAGGCCTGCAATGATTTTGAATATCAACTGACCATTAGCGCTGGGATTAAAGCTGCTGTTGTGTGAAACGGCCACATGGTGGCAGCTGTTCTCCCTTACCAAATCTGGTTACTAGGGCAACAGAGCCTCAATGGAAGTCCTGTACTAGATTGGAATTTAGAATGGAATGTGCCAGGAGAAAGCCCCTCAAGTTTGTCTCCCTACTTCTTGTTCGTATTTTTAATTTTATTTTTTATTTTTTATTACAGCAAGTATGATTACAATGTTTGGCTTATTGTAGGTGTCGAAGATGTGGTTCTTTTACACATATACAGATGTCTGTTCTTCCTGGGATCCTTTACCCATGTACGTTATGACAGAATGTTGAGTAGTCTTCTCTTGGTATTCCATAGGTCTTTGGTGATTATATATGTCACCTCTGATTGTATATGTCTGTTAACCCCGATATCGTAATGAAACCAATCCTCACACCTTTCCATTGGTGAGCCATAAGCTTGTTTAATGAACCTGTGATTGCACTTCTCAGTGGAAATAACTGTCCTGCTATCTATTTTAGGTAACACCTATAAGTGATATGATATGTGTCTTTCACTTTCTGACTTACTACAAGTCACGTGATTACCTCTAGACTCATGTACGGTGCTGCAAATGGCATTGTGTCCTTATTTTCCTTGGCTTCTATTCTGCCTTAGCGAGGTCCATTTTCAACAATGTGATTCCCTGAGGGTTGTGGATTAGCTGACCTGGGCAGCCTTACCCTGCCGGCCGGCCCTCCCCAGGTGTGCCTGGTTGAGGTCAATATAAACAGCGCTCCAGGCAGCAATAGCCCCTGAAGCTGTGCCTGACTCCATATTCTCTGCCCCGTCAGCTGTCTCGGGGCTGAGCTGGTGGGAGGGAAATAGGGGCCACAGCTTTGTTGGTGGCCTGGTGTGAGTGGGGTTCTGCTGGCCTTTCTGCAGGAGTTGCCAGGCTGCCACCTGTAAAGAAGAGGATGTGTCACCCATACCTTCCGCTGGAATTTCTCTCCGGACAGAGGTGAGGAAGGAAAAAAGCAGTGGGGACAGGGTCAGGAGGGGTTTCACAGGCGGGATAATGGAAAGCTTCCGGAAGAGCGCACGGGGCCAGGACAACTTTGGCTGACCTGCAGTCACCACGTTGGCCTGCGTGCTGTCGCTGGTGTGGCTCCGCGGCCCTTCCTCTAGGCTTTCAAGCCCTTGTACATATTCAGGTGTTTTACCTGGGAAGGGTGGGAACAGTTCAGCAGCAGCTGGACTGGGGCTCAGCTCACCTTTATTCAGAGATGCCTCGGCACGGTCTCCCAGCTTTGCAATGAGGACGCTCCTTGCGTGGGGGGTGGGTTGCTGGCTGGATGGGTGATGATTCCACACCTCTGACCAATTTCAGAATTGTTTACCGCTGGAGCAAGTGCCCTGATAGGGTTTTCCTCTGTATAACTGGTGGGTTCAGGTATTTTTTCGTTTATGGTTCAACTTAGATTTTATTCCTCTTTTATGTATTTATAGATATAAGCATGGAAATAATTCATTTCTATAAATACATCTGTGTGAAGGGAAGAACTCTTTTCTGTTTTATTTTTAAATTTTATTTTTTAAAATTTTTAAATTTAATTTTATTTACTTTTTTATACAGCATGTTATTATCACTTATGTATTTTATGCATATACATGTATACAGGTCAATCCCAATCTCCCAACTCATCCCACCACCACCACCCCATGGCTTCCCACACTTGGTGTCCATACGTTTGTTCTCTACCTCTGCGTCTCTATTTCTTCCCTGCAAACCAGTTCATCTGTATCATTTTTTTAGGTTCCACATATATGCATTAATATACAATATTTGTTTTCCTCTTTCTGACTTACTTCATTCTGTATGACAGTCTCTAGATCCATCGATGTGTCTACAAATGACCCAGTTTCATTCCTTTTTATGGCCGAGTAATATTCCATTTTATATATGTACCCCATCTTTATCCATTCATCTGTCTGTGGGCATTTAGGTTGCTTCCATTACCTGGCTATTGTAAATAGTGCTGCAATGAACATCGTGGTGAATGTGCCTTTTTGATTTATGGTTTTCTCTGGGTATATGCCCAGAAGTGGGATTGCTGGATCAGATGGTAATTCTATTTCTAGTTTTTTTAAGGAAACTCCATACTGTTCTCCATAGTGACTGTGTCAATTTACATTCCCACCAATAGTGGAAGAGCGTACCTTTTGTCCACACACTCCCCAGAATTTGTTGTTTGTAGATTTTCTGATGATGCCGATTCTAACAGGTGTATGGGGATACCTCATTGTAGTTTTGATTTGCATTTCTCTAATAATTAGTGCTCTTGAGCAGCTTTTCATGTGCGTCTTGGCCCTCTGTGTGTCTTCTTTGAAGAAACGTCTCTTTAGATCTTCTGCCCATTTTTGTATTGGGTTTTTTTGTTTTTTTAACATTAAGGTGCATGAGCTGTTTATATATATTGGAGATTAAACCTTTGTCCATTGATTCGTTTGCAACTATTTTCGCCCCTTCTGAGGGATGCCTTTTTCCATTCCCGTGTTTTTAACCAAAAAAGAAAGAAAGACAAAGAAGCAGAACACTAATGTGCATAAAATATGCCTTTTGAAACGGTCTTTTTGAAATATGGACGTCCTTTGAATTTTTTGGTCGATATGTGACCCCAGGATTTGTTTTCAGGGCAGGTGTCATTTAAAGGCCTGCAATGATTTTGAGTATCAACTGACCATTAGCGCTGGGATTAAAGCTGCTGTTGTGTGAAACGGCCACAAGGTGGCAGCAGTTATCCCTTACCAAATCTGGTTACTAGTGCAACAGAGCCTCATTGGAAGTCGTGTTCTAGATTGGAATTTAGAATGGAATGTGCCAGGAGAAAGCCCCTCAAGTTTGTATCCCTACTTCTTGTTCGTATTTTTAATTTAATTTTTTTTATTTTTTATTACAGCAAGTATGATTACAATGTTTGGCTTATTGTAGGTGTCGAAGATGTGGTTCTTTTACACATATACAGATGTCTGTTCTTCCTGGGATCCTTTACCCATGTACGTTATGACAGAATGTTGAGTAGTCTTCTCTTGGTATTCCATAGATCTTTGGAGATTATATATGTCACCTCTGTTTGTATATGTCTGTTAACCCCGATATCGTAATGAAACCAATCCTCACACCTTTCCATTGGTGAGCCATAAGCTTGTTTAATGAACCTGTGATTGCACTTCTCAGTGGAAATAACTGACCTGCTATCTATTTTAGGCAACACCTATAAGTGATATGATATGATATGTGTCTTTCACTTTCTGACTTACTACAAGTCACGTGATTACCTCTAGACTCATCTACGGTGCTGCAAATGGCATTGTGTCCTTATTTTCCTTGGCTTCTATTCTGCCTTAGCGAGGTCCATTTTCAACAATGTGATTCCCTGAGGGCTGTGGATTAGCTGACCTGGGCAGCCTTACCCTGCCGGCCGGGCCTCCCCAGGTCTCCCTGGTTGAGGTCAATATAAACAGCGCTCCAGGCAGCAATAGCCCCTGAAGCTGTGCCTGACTCCATATTCTCTGCCCCGTCAGGTGTCTCGGGGCTGAGCTGGTGGGAGGGAAATAGGGGCCACAGCTTTGTTGGTGGCCTGGTGTGAGTGGGGTTCTGCTGGCCTTTCTGCAGGAGTTGCCAGGCTGCCACCTGTAAAGAAGAGGATGTGTCACCCATACATTCCGCTGGAATTTCTCTCCGGACAGAGGTGAGGAAGGAAAAAAGCAGTGGGGACCGGGACAGGAGGGGTATCTCAGGCAGGATAATGGAAAGCTTCCGGAAGAGCGCACGGGGCCAGGACATCCTTGGCTGACCTGCAGTCACCATGTTGGCCTGCGTGCTGTCGCTGGTGTGGCTCCACGGCCCTTCCTCTAGGCTTTCAAGCCCTTGTACATATTCAGGTGTTTTACCTGGGAAGGGTGGGAACAGTTCAGCAGCAGCTGGACTGGGGCTCAGCTCACCTTTATTCAGAGATGCCTCGGCACGGTCTCCCAGCTTTGCAATGAGGACGCTCCTTGCGTGGGGGGTCGGTTGCTGGCTGGATGGGTGATGATTCCACACCTCTGACCAATTTCAGAATTGTTTACCGCTGCAGCAAGTGCCCTGATAGGGTTTTCCTCTGTATAACTGGTGGGTTCAGGTATTTTTTTCGTTTATGGTTCAACTTAGATTTTATTCCTCTTTTATGTATTTATAGATATAAGCATGGAAATAATTCATTTCTATAAATACATCTGTGTGAAGGGAAGAACTTTTTTCTGTTTTAGTTTTAAGTTTTATTTTTTTAAATTTTTAAATTTAATTTTATTTACTTTTTTATACAGCAGGTTATTATCACTTATGTATTTTATGCATATACATGTATACAGGTCAATCCCAATCTCCCAACTCATCCCACCACCACCACCCCATGGCTTCCCA
Organism: Mesoplodon bidens; assembly: GCF_964165515.1. Taxonomy (NCBI): domain Eukaryota; kingdom Metazoa; phylum Chordata; class Mammalia; order Artiodactyla; family Ziphiidae; genus Mesoplodon; species Mesoplodon bidens. Next base: position 134,117 of record NW_027672647.1, on the reverse strand, counting down.
CACTTGGTGTCCATACGTTTGTTCTCTACCTCTGCGTCTCTATTTCTTCCCTGCAAACCAGTTCATCTGTATCATTTTTTTAGGTTCCACATATATGCTTTAATATACAATATTTGTTTTCCTCTTTCTGACTTACTTCATTCTGTATGACAGTCTCTAGATCCATCGATGTCTCTACAAATGACCCAGTTTCATTCCTTTTTATGGCCGAGTAATATTCCATTTTATATATGTACCCCATCATTATCCATTCATCTGTCTGTGGGCATTTAGGTTGCTTCCATTACCTGGCTATTGTAAATAGTGCTGCAATGAACATCGTGGTGAATGTGCCTTTTTGATTTATGGTTTTCTCTGGGTGTATGCCCAGAAGTGGGATTGCTGGATCAGATGGTAATTCTATTTCTAGTTTTTTTAAGGAAACTCCATACTGTTCTCCATAGTGACTGTATCAATTTACATTCCCACCAATAGTGGAAGAGGGTTCCATTTGTCCACACCCTCCCCAAAATTTGTTGTTTGTAGATTTTCTGATGATGCCGATTCTAACAGGTGTGTGGGGATACCTCATTGTAGTTTTGATTTGCATTTCTCTAATAATTAGTGCTCTTGAGCAGCTTTTCATGTGCGTCTTGGCCCTCTCTGTGTCTTCTTTGAAGAAACGTCTCTTTAGATCTTCTGCCCATTTTTGTATTGGGTTTTTTTGTTTTTTTAACATTAAGGTGCATGAGCTGTTTATATATATTGGAGATTAAACCTTTGTCCATTGATTCGTTTGCAACTATTTTCGCCCATTCTGAGGGACGCCTTTTTCCATTCCCGTCTTTTTAACCAAAAAAGAAAGAAAGACAAAGAAGCAGAACACTAATGTGCATAAAATATGCCTTTTGAAACGGTCGTTTTGAAATATGGACGTCCTTTAAATTTTTTGGTCGATATGTGGCCCCAAGATTTGTTTTCAGGGCAGGTGTCATTTACAGGCCTGCAATGATTTTGAATATCAACTGACCATTAGCACTGGGATTAAAGCTGCTGTTGTGTGAAACGGTCAATAGGTGGCAGCAGTTCTCCCTTAACACATCTGGTTACTAGGGCAACAGAGCCTCAAATGAGGACATGTTCTAGATTGGAATTTAGAATGGAATGTGCCAGGACAAAGCCCCTCAAGTTTGACTCCCTAATTCTTGTTCGTATTTTTAATTTAATTTTTTTATTTTTTATTATAGCAAGTTTGATTACAATGTTTGGCTTGTTGTAGGTGTGGAAGATGTGGTTCTTTTACACATATACAGATGTCTGTTCTTCCTGGGATCCTTTTCCCATGTACGTTATGAGAGAATGTTGAGTAGTCTTCTCTTGGTATTCCGTAGGTCTTTGGTGATTATATATGTCACCTCTGTTTGAATATGTCTGTTAACACCGATATCGTAATGAAACCAATCCTCACACTTTTCCATTGGTGGACTATGAGTTTGTTTAATGAATCTGTGATTGCACTTCTCAGTGGAAATGACTGCCCTGGTTTCTATTTTAGGTAACACCTATAAGTGATATGAAATGATATGTGTCTTTCACTTTCTGACTTACTACAAGTCACGTGATTACCTCTAGACTCATCTACGGTGCTGCAAATGGCATTGTGTCCTTATTTTCCTTGGCTTCTATTATGCCTTAGCGAGGTCCATTTTCAACAATGTGATTCCCTGAGGGTTGTGGATTAGCTGACCTGGGCAGCCTTACCCTGCCGGCCGGCCCTCCCCAGGTCTGCCTGGTTGAGGTCAATATAAACAGCGCTCCAGGCAGCAATAGCCCCTGAAGCTGTGCCTGACTCCATATTCTCTGCCCCGTCAGCAGTCTCGGGGCTGTGCTGGTGGGAGGGAGTGAGGGGCCACAGCTTTGTTCGTGGCCCGGTGTGAGTGGGGTTCTGCTGGCCTTTCTGCAGGAGTTGCCAGGCTGCCACCTGTAAAGAAGAGGATGTGTCACCCATACCTTCCGCTGGAATTTCTCTCCGGACAGAGGTGAGGAAGGAAAAAAGCAGTGGGGACCGGGACAGGAGGGGTATCTCAGGCAGGATAATGGAAAGCTTCCGGAAGAGCGCACGGGGCGAGGACAACCTTGGCTGACCTGCAGTCACCACGTTGGCCTGCGTGCTGTCGCTGGTGTGGCTCCGCGGCCCTTCCTCTAGTCTTTCAAGCCCTTGTACATATTCAGGTGTTTTACCTGGGAAGGGTGGGAACAGTTCAGCAGCAGCTGGACTGGGGCTCAGCTCACCTTTATTCAGAGATGCCTCGGCACGGTCTCCCAGCTTTGCAATGAGGACGCTCCTTGCGTGGGGGGTGGGTTGCTGGCTGGATGGGTGATGATTCCACACCTCTGACCAATTTCAGAATTGTTTACCGCTGGAACAAGTGCCCTGATAGGGTTTTCCTCTGTATAACTGGTGGGTTCAGGTATTTTTTCGTTTATGGTTCAACTTAGATTTTATTCCTCTTTTATGTATTTTTAGATATAAGCATGGAAATAATTCATTTCTATAAATACATCTGTGTGAAGGGAAGAACTTTTTTCTGTTTTAGTTTTAAGTTTTATTTTTTTAAATTTTTAAATTTAATTTTATTTACTTTTTTATACAGCAGGTTATTATCACTTATGTATTTTATGCATATACATGTATACAGGTCAATCCCAATCTCCCAACTCATCCCACCACCACCACCCCATGACTTCCCACACTTGGTGTCCATACGTTTGTTCTCTACCTCTGCGTCTCTATTTCTTCCCTGCAAACCAGTTCATCTGTATCATTTTTTTAGGTTCCACATATATGCATTAATATACAATATTTGTTTTCCTCTTTCTGACTTACTTCATTCTGTATGACAGTCTCTAGATCCATCGATGTCTCTACAAATGACCCAGTTTCATTCCTTTCTATGGCCGAGTAATATTCCATTTTATATATGTACCCCATCTTTATCCATTCATCTGTCTGTGGGCATTTAGGTTGCTTCCATTACCTGGCTATTGTAAATAGTGCTGCAATGAACATCGTGGTGAATGTGCCTTTTTGATTTATGGTTTTCTCTGGGTATATGCCCAGAACTGGGATTGCTGGATCAGATGGTAATTCTATTTCTAGTTTTTTTAAGGAAACTCCATACTGTTCTCCATAGTGACTGTATCAATTTACATTCCCACCAATAGTGGAAGAGTGTTCCTTTTGTCCACACCCTCCCCAGAATTTGTTGTTTGTAGATTTTCTGATGATGCCGATTCTAACAGGTGTGTGGGGATACCTCATTGTAGTTTTGATTTGCATTTCTCTAATAATTAGTGCTCTTGAGCAGCTTTTCCTGTGCGTCTTGGCCCTCTCTGTGTCTTCTTTGAAGAAACGTCTCTTTAGATCTTCTGCCCATTTTTGTATTGGGTTTTTTTGTTTTTTTAACATTAAGGTACATGAGCTGTTTATATATATTGGAGATTAAACCTTTGTCCATTGATTCGTTTGCTACTATTTTCGCCCATTCTGAGGGACGCCTTTTTCCATTCCCGTCTTTTTAACCAAAAAAGAAAGAAAGACATAGAAGCAGAACACTAATGTGCATAAAATATGCCTTTTGAAACGGTCGTTTTGAAATATGGACGTCCTTTGAATTTTTTGGTCGATATGTGACCCCAGGATTTGTTTTCAGGGCAGGTGTCATTTACAGGCCTGCAATGATTTTGAATATCAACTGACCATTAGCACTGGGATTAAAGCTGCTGTTGTGTGAAACGGCCACTAGGTGGCAGCAGTTCTCCCTAAACACATCTGGTTACTAGGGCAACAGAGCCTCAATGGAAGTCGTGTTCTAGATTGGAATTTAGAATGGAATGTGCCAGGAGAAAGCCCCTCAAGTTTGTCTCCCTACTTCTTGTTTGTATTTTTAATTTAATTTTTTATTTTTTATTACAGCAAGTATGATTACAATGTTTGGCTTATTGTAGGTGTCGAAGATGTGGTTCTTTTACACATATACAGATGTCTGTTCTTCCTGGGATCCTTTACCCATGTACGTTATGACAGAATGTTGAGTAGTCTTCTCTTGGTATTCCATAGGTCTTTGGTGATTATATATGTCACCTCTGTTTGTATATGTCTGTTAACCCCGATATCGTAATGAAACCAATCCTCACACCTTTCCATTGGTGAACCATAAGCTTGCTTAATGAACCTGTGATTGCACTTCTCAGTGGAAATAACTGCCCTGCTATCTATTTTAGGTAACACCTCTAAGTGATATGATATGATATGTGTCTTTCACTTTCTGACTTACTACAAGTCACGTGATTACCTCTAGACTCATCTACGGTGCTGCAAATGGCATTGTGTCCTTATTTTCCTTGGCTTCTATTATGCCTTAGCGAGGTCCATTTTCAACAATGTGATTCCCTGAGGGTTGTGGATTAGCTGACCTGGGCAGCCTTACCCTGCCGGCCGGCCCTCCCCAGGTGTGCCTGGTTGAGGTCAATATAAACAGCGCTCCAGGCAGCAATAGCCCCTGAAGCTGTGCCTGAGTCCATATTCTCTGCCCCGTCAGCAGTCTCGGTGCTGTGCTGGTGGGAGGGAGTGAGGGGCCACCGCTTTGTTGGTGGCCCTGTGTGAGTGGGGTTCTGCTGGCCTTTCTGCAGGAGTTGCCGAGCTGCCACCTGTAAAGAAGAGGATGTGTCCCCCAGACCTTCCGCTGGAATTTCTCTCCGGACAGAGGTGAGGAAGGAAAAAAGCAGTGGGGGCCGGGACAAGAGGGGTATGTCAGGCAGGACAATGGAAAGCTTCCGGAAGAGCACCCGGGGCCAGGATCACCCTGGCTGGCCTGCAGTCACCAAGTTTGCCTGCGTGCTGTGGCTGGTGTGGCTCCACGGCCCTTCCTCTAGGCTTTCAAGCCTTTGTACATATTCAGGTGTTTTACCTGGGAAGGGTGGGAACAGTTCAGCAGCAGCTGGACTGGGGCTCAGCTCACCTTTATTCAGAGATGCCTCGGCACGGTCCCCCAGCTTTGCAATGAGGACGCTCCTTGCATGGGGGGTGGGTTGCTGTCTGTATGGGAGATGATTCCCCACCTCTGACCAATTTCAGAATTGTTTACTGCTGGAGCAAGTGCCCTCATAGGGTTTTCCTCTGTATAACTGGTGGGTTCAGGTTTTTTTTTCGTTTATGGTTCAAGTTAGATTTTATTCCTCTTTTATGTATTTATAGATATAAGCATGGAAATAATTCATTCCTATAAATACATCTGTGTGAAGGGAAGAACATTTTTCTGTTTTATTTTTAAATTTTATATTTTAAAATTTAATTTTATTTACTTTTTTTATACAGCGGGTTATTATTAGTTATGTATTTTATGCATATACATGTATACAGGTCAATCTCAAACTCCCAACTCATCCCACCAGCACCATCCCATGGCTTCCCACACTTGGTGTCCATACGTTTGTCCTCTACCTCTGTGTCTCTATTTCTTCCCTGCAAACCAGTTCATCTGTACCATTTTTTAGGTTCCACATATATGCATTAATATACAATATTTGTTTTCCTCTTTCTGACTTACTTCATTCTGTATGACAGTCTCTAGATCCATCGATGTCTCTACAAATGACCCAGTTTCATTCCTTTTTATGGCCGAGTAATATTCCATTTTATATATGTACCCCATCTTTATCCATTCATCTGTCTGTGGGCATTTAGGTTGCTTCCATTACCTGGCTATTGTAAATAGTGCTGCAATGAACCTTGTGGTCAATGTGCCTTTTTGATTTATGGTTGTCTCTGGGTATATGCCCAAAAGTGGGATTGCTGGGTCAGATGGTAATTCTATTTCTAGATTTTTTAAGGAAACTCCATAGTGTTCTCCATAGTGACTCTATCAATTTACATTCCCACCAATAGTGGAAGAGGGCTCCTTTTGTCCACACCCTCCCCAGAATTTGTTGTTTGTAGATTTTCTGATGATGCCGATTCTAACAGGTGTGAAGTGATACCTCATTTTAGTTTTGATTTGCATTTCTCTAATAATTAGTGCTCTTGAGCAGCTTTTCATGTACGTCTTGACCATCTCTGTGTCTTCTTTGAAGAAACGTCTCTTTAGATCTTCTGCCAATTTTGTATTGGGTTATTTGTTTTTTTAATAAGCTGCATGAGCTGTTTATATATATTGGAGATTAAACCTTTGTCCATTGATTCGTTTGCAAATATTTTCGCCCCTTCTGAGAGATGCCTTTTTCCATTCCCGTGTTTTTAACCAAAAAAGAAAGAAAGACAAAGAAGCAGAACACTAATGTGCATAAAATATGCCTTTTGAAACGGTCGTTTTGAAATATGGACGTCCTTTAAATTTTTTGGTCGATATGTGGCCCCAAGATTTGTTTTCAGGGCAGGTGTCATTTACACGCCTGCAATGATTTTGAATATCAACTGACCATTAGCACTGGGATTAAAGCTGCTGTTGTGTGAAACGGCCACTAGGTGGCAGCAGTTCTCCCTTAACACATCTGGTTACTAGGGCAACAGAGCCTCAAAGGACGACATGTTCTAGATTGGAATTTAGAATGGAATGTGCCAGGAGAAAGCCCCTAAAGTTTGACTCCCTACTTCTTGTTCGTATATTTAATTTAATTTTTTTATTTTTTATTATAGCAAGTTTGATTACAATGTTTGGCTTGTTGTAGGTGTGGAAGATGTGGTTCTTTTACACCTATACAGATGTCTGTTCTTCCTGGGATCCTTTTCCCATGTACGTTATGAGAGAATGTTGAGTAGTCTTCTCTTGGTATTCCGTAGGTCTTTGGTGATTATATATGTCACCTCTGTTTGAATATGTCTGTTAACACCGATATCGTAATGAAACCAATCCTCACACCTTTCCATTGGTGGACCATAAGTTTGTTTAATGAATCTATGATTGCACTTCTCAGTGCAAATGACTGCCCTGGTTTCTATCTTAGGTAACACCTATAAGTGATATTATATGATATGTGTCTTTCACTTTCTGACTTACTACAAGTCACGTGATTACCTCCAGACTCATCTACGGTGCTGCAAATGGCATTGTGTCCTTATTTTCCTTGGCTTCTATTGTGCCTTAGCGAGGTCCATTTTCAACAATGTGATTCCCTGAGGGTTGTGGATTAGCTGACCTGGGCCGCCTTACCCTGCCGGTCGGCCCTCCCCAGTTGTGCCTGGTTGAGGTCAATATAAACAGCGCTCCAGGCAGCAATAGCCCCTGAAGCTGTGCCTGAGTCCATATTCTCTGCCCCGTCAGCAGTCTCGGGGCTGTGCTGGTGGGAGGGATTGAGGGGCCACAGCTTTGTTGGTGGCCCGGTGTGAGTATGGTTCTGCTGGCCTTTCTGCAGGAGTTGCCAGGCTGCCACCTGTAAAGAAGAGGATGTGTCACCCATACCTTCCGCTGTAATTTCTCTCCGGACAGAGGTGAGGAAGGAAAAAAGCAGTGGGGCCCGTGACAAGAGGGGTATGTCAGGCAGGACAATGGAAAGCTTCCGGAAGAGCGCCCGGGGCCAGGATCACCCTGGCTGGCCTGCAGTCACCAAGTTGGCCTGCGCGCTGTCGCTGGTGTGGCTCCACGGCCCTTCCTCTAGGCTTTCAAGCCTTTGTACATATTCAGGTGTTTTACCTGGGAAGGGTGGGAACAGTTCAGCAGCAGCTGGCCTGGGGCTCATCTCACCTTTATTCAGAGATGCCTCGGCACGGTCCCCCAGCTTTGCAATGAGGACGCTCCTTGCATGGGGGTTGGGTTCCTGGCTGGATGGGAGATGATTCCCCACCTCTGACCAATTTCAGAATTGTTTACCGCTGGAGCAGGTGTCCTGATAGCGTTTTCCTCTGTATAACTGGTGGGTTCAGGTTTTTTTTTCATTTATGGTTCAAGTTAGATTTTATTCCTCTTTTATGTATTTATAGATATAAGCATGGAAATAATTCATTCCTATAAATACATCTGTGTGAAGGGAAGAACTTTTTTCTGTTTTATTTTTAAATTTTATATTTTAAAATTTTGAAATTTAATTTTATTTACTTTTTTATACAGCGGGTTATTATTAGTTATGTATTTTATGCATATACATGTATATAGGTCAATCTCAAACTCCCAACTCATCCCAACACCACCACCCCATGCCTTCCCACACTTGGTGTCCATACGTTTGTTCTCTACCTCTGCGTCTCTATTTCTTCCCTGCAAACCAGTTCATCTGTACCATTTTTTAGGTTCGACATATATGCATTTATAAACAATATTTGTTTTCCTCTTTCTGACTTTCTTCATTCTGTATGACAGTCTAGATCCATCGATGTCTCTACAAATGACCCAGTTTCATTCCTTTTTATGGCCGAGTAATATTCCATTTTATATATGTACCCCATCTTTATCCATTCATCTGTCTGTGGGCATTTAGGTTGCTTCCATTACCTGGCTATTGTAAATAGTGCTGCAATGAACCTTGTGGTGAATGTGCCTTTTTGATTTATGGTTGTCTCTGGGTATATGCCCAAAAGTGGGATTGATGGGTCAGATGGTAATTCTATTTCTAGTTTTTTAAAGGAAACTCCATACTCTTCTCCATAGTGACTGTATCAATTTACATTCCCACCAATAGTGGAAGAGGGCTCCTTTTGTCCACTCCCTCCCCAGAATTTGTTGTTTGTAGATTTTCTGATGATGCCGATTCTAACAGGTGTGAGGTGATACCTCATTTTAGTTTTGATTTGCATTTCTCTAATAATTAGTGCTCTTGAGCAGCTTTTCATGTGCGTCTTGGCCCTCTCTGTGTCTTCTTTGAAGAAACGTCTCTTTAGATCTTCTGCCCATTTTTGTATTGGGTTGTTTGTTTTTTTAATAAGCTGCATGAGCTGTTTATATATATTGGAGATTAAACCTTTGTCCATTGATTCGTTTGCAACTATTTTCGCCCATTCTGAGGGATGCCTTTTTCCATTCCCGTCTTTTTAACCAAAAAAGAAAGAAAGACAAAGAAGCAGAACACTAATGTGCATAAAATATGCCTTTTGAAACGGTCGTTTTGAAATATGGACGTCCTTTGAATTTTTTGGTCGATATGTGACCCCAGGATTTGTTTTCAGGGCAGGTGTCATTTACAGGCCTGCAATGATTTTGAATATCAACTGACCATTAGCGCTGGGATTAAAGCTGCTGTTGTGTGAAACGGCCACAAGGTGGCAGCAGTTATCCCTTACCAAATCTGGATACTTGGGCAACAGAGCCTCAATGGAAGTAGTGTTCTAGATTGGAATTTAGAATGGAATGTGCCAGGAGAAAGCCCCTCAAGTTTGTCTCCCTACTTCTTGTTCGTATTTTTAATTTAATTTTTTATTTTTTATTACAGCAAGTATGATTACAATGTTTGGCTTATTGTAGGTGTCGAAGATGTGGTTCTTTTACACATATTCAGATGTCTGTTCTTCCTGGGATCCTTTACCCATGTACGTTATGACAGAATGTTGAGTAGTCTTCTCTTGGTATTCCATAGGTCTTTGGTGATTATATATGTCACCTCTGTTTGTATATGTCTGTTAACCCCGATATCGTAATGAAACCAATCCTCACACCTTTCCATTGGTGAGCCATAAGCTTGTTTAATGAACCTGTGATTGCACTTCTCAGTGGAAATAACTGCCCTGCTATCTATTTTAGGTAACACCTCTAAGTGATATGATATGATATGTGTCTTTCACTTTCTGACTTACTACAAGTCACGTGATTACCTCTAGACTCATCTACGGTGCTGCAAATGGCATTGTGTCCTTATTTTCCTTGGCTTCTATTCTGCCTTAGCGAGGTCCATTTTCAACAATGTGATTCCCTGAGGGTTGTGGGTTAGCTGACCTGGGCAGCCTTACCCTGCCGGCCGGCCCTTCCCAGGTGTGCCTGGTTGAGGTCAATAGAAACAGCGCTCCAGGCAGCAATAGCCCCTGAAGCTGTGCCTGAATCCATATTCTCTGCCCCGTCAGCAGTCTCGGGGCTGAGCTGGTGGGAGGGAAATAGGGGCCACAGCTTTGTTGGTGGCCTGGTGTGAGTGGGGTTCTGCTGGCCTTTCTGCAGGAGTTGCCAGGCTGCCACCTGTAAAGAAGAGGATGTGTCACCCATACCTTCCGCTGGAATTTCTCTCCGGACAGAGGTGAGGAAGGAAAAAATCAGTGGGGACCGGGACAGGAGGGGTATCTCAGGCAGGATAATGGAAAGTTTCCGGAAGAGCGCACGGGGCCAGGACAACCTTGGCTGACCTGCAGTCACCACGTTGGCCTGCGTGCTGTCGCTGGTGTGGCTCCGCGGCCCTTCCTCTAGGCTTTCAAGCCCTTGTACATATTCAGGTGTTTTACCTGGGAAGGGTGGGAACAGTTCAGCAGCAGCTGGACTGGGGCTCAGCTCACCTTTATTCAGAGATGCCTCGGCACGGTCTCCCAGCTTTGCAATGAGGACGCTCCTTGCGTGGGGTTGGGTTGCTGGCTGGATGGGTGATGATTCCACACCTCTGACCAATTTCAGAATTGTTTACCGCTGGAGCAAGTGCCCTGATAGGGTTTTCCTGTGTACAACTGGTGGGTTCAGGTATTTTTTCGTTTACGGTTCAACTTAGATTTTATTCCTCTTTTATGTATTTATAGATATAAGCATGGAAATAATTCATTTCTATAAATACATCTGTGTGAAGGGAAGAACTTTTTTCTGTTTTAGTTTTAAGTTTTATTTTTTTAAATTTTTAAATTTAATTTTATTTACTTTTTTATACAGCAGGTTATTATCATTTATGTATTTTATGCATATACATGTATACAGGTCAATCCCAATCTCCCAACTCATCCCACCACCACCACCCCATGGCTTCCCACACTTGTTGTCCATACGTTTGTTCTCTACCTCTGCGTCTCTATTTCTTCCCTGCAAACCAGTTCATCTGTATCATTTTTTTAGGTTCCACATATATGCATTAATATACAATATTTGTTTTCCTCTTTCTGACTTACTCCATTCTGTATGACAGTCTCTAGATCCATCGATGTCTCTACAAATGACCCAGTTTCATTCCTTTTTATGGCCGAGTAATATTCCATTTTATATATGTACCCCATCTTTATCCATTCATCTGTCTGTGGGCATTTAGGTTGCTTCCATTACCTGGCTCTTGTAAATAGTGCTGCAATGAACATCGTGGTGAATGTGCCTTTTTGATTTATGGTTTTCTCTGGGTATATGCCCAGAAGTGGGATTGCTGGATCAGATGGTAATTCTATTTCTAGTTTTTTTAAGGAAACTCCATACTGTTCTCCATAGTGACTGTATCAATTTACATTCCCACCAATAGTGGAAGAGGGTTCCTTTTGTCCACACCCTCCCCAGAATTTGTTGTTTGTAGATTTTCTGATGATGCCGATTCTAACAGGTGTGAGGGGATACCTCATTGTAGTTTTGATTTGCATTTCTCTAATAATTAGTGCTCTTGAGCAGCTTTTCATGTGCGTCTTGGCCCTCTCTGTGTCTTCTTTGAAGAAACGTCTCTTTAGATCTTCTGCCCATTTTTGTATTGGCTTTTTTGTGTTTTTAACATTAAGGTGCATGAGCTGTTTATATATATTGGAGATTAAACCTTTGTCCATTGATTCGTTAGCAACAATTTTCGCCCATTCTGAGGGATGCCTTTTTCCATTCCCGTCTTTTTAACCAAAAAAGAAAGAAAGACAAAGAAGCAGAACACTAATGTGCATAAAATATGCCTTTTAATACGGTCGTTTCGAAATATGGACGTCCTTTGAATTTTTTGGTCGATATGTGACCCCAGGATTTGTTTTCAGGGCAGGTGTCATTTACAGGCCTGCAATGATTTTGAGTATCAACTGACCATTAGCGCTGGGATTAAAGCTGCTGTTGTGTGAAACGGCCACAAGGTGGCAGCAGTTATCCCTTACCAAATCTGGTTACTAGGGCAACAGAGCCTCAATGGAAGTCGTGTTCTAGATTGGAATTTAGAATGGAATGTGCCAGGAGAAAGCCCCTCAAGTTTCTCTCCCTACTTCTTGTTCGTATTTTTAATTTAATTTTTTATTTTTTATTACAGCAAGTATGATTACAATGTTTGGCTTATTGTAGGTGTCGAAGATGTGGTTCTTTTACACATATACAGATGTCTGTTCTTCCTGGGATCCTTTACCCATGTACGTTATGACAGAATGTTGAGTAGTCTTCTCTTGGTATTCCATAGGTCTTTGGTGATTATATATGTCACCTCTGTTTGTATATGTCTGTTAACCCCGATATCGTAATGAAACCAATCCTCACACCTTTCCATTGGTGAACCATAAGCTTGTTTAATGAACCTGTGATTGCACTTCTCAGTGGAAATAACTGCCCTGCTATCTATTTTAGGTAACACCTCTAAGTGATATGATATGATATGTGTCTTTCACTTTCTGACTTACTACAAGTCACGTGATTACCTCTAGACTCATCTACGGTGCTGCAAATGGCATTGTGTCCTTATTTTCCTTGGCTTCTATTCTGCCTTAGCGAGGTCCATTTTCAACAATGTGATTCCCTGAGGGTTGTGGATTAGCTGACCTGGGCAGCCTTACCCTGCCGGCCGGCCCTCCCCAGGTGTGCCTGGTTGAGGTCAATATAAACAGCGCTCCAGGCAGCAATAGCCCCTGAAGCTGTGCCTGACTCCATATTCTCTGCCCCGTCAGCTGTCTCGGGGCTGAGCTTGTGGGAGGGAAATAGGGGCCACAGCTTTGTTGGTGGCCTGGTGTGAGTTGGGTTCTGCTGGCCTTTCTGCAGGAGTTGCCAGGCTGCCACTTGTAAAGAAGAGGATGTGTCACCCATACCTTCCGCTGGAATTTCTCTCCGGACAGAGGTGAGGAAGGAAAAAAGCAGTGGGGACAGGGTCAGGAGGGGTTTCTCAGGCGGGATAATGGAAAGCTTCCGGAAGAGCGCACGGGGCCAGGACAACTTTGACTGACCTGCAGTCACCACGTTGGCCTGCGTGCTGTCGCTGGTGTGACACCGCGGCCCTTCCTCTCGGCTTTCAAGCCCTTGTACATATTCAGGTGTTTTACCTGGGAAGGGTGGGAACAGTTCAGCAGCAGCTGGACTGGGGCTCAGCTCACCTTTATTCAGAGATGCCTCGGCACGGTCTCCCAGCTTTGCAATGAGCACGCTCCTTGCGTGGGGGGTGGGTTGCTGGCTGGATGGGTGATGATTCCACACCTCTGACGAATTTCAGAATTGTTTACTGCTGGAGCAAGTGCCCTGATAGGGTTTTCCTCTGTACAACTGGTGGGTTCAGGTATTTTTTCGTTTATGGTTCAACTTAGATTTTATTCCTCTTTTATGTATTTATAGATATAAGCATGGAAATAATTCATTTCTATAAATACATCTGTGTGAAGGGAAGAACTCTTTTCTGTTTTATTTTTAAGTTTTATTTTTTTAAATTTTTAAATTTAATATTATTTACTTTTTTATACAGCAGGTTATTATCACTTATGTATTTTATGCATATAGATGTATACAGGTCAATCCCAATCTCCCAACTCATCCCACCACCACCACCCCCTGGCTTCCCAAACTTGGTGTCCATACGTTTGTTCTCTACCTCTGCGTCTCTATTTTTTCCCTGCAAACCAGTTCATCTGTATCATTTTTTTTGGTTCCACATATATGCATTAATATACAATATTTGTTTTCCTCTTTCTGACTTACTTCATTCTGTATGACAGGCTCTAGATCCATCGATGTCTCTACAAATGAACCAGTTTCATTCCTTTTTATGGCCGAGTAATATTCCATTTTATATATATACCCCATCTTTATCCATTCATCTGTCTGTGGGCATTTAGGTTGCTTCCATTACCTGGCTATTGTAAATAGTGCTGCAATGAACATCGTGGTGAATGTGCCTTTTTGATTTATGGTTTTCTCTGGGTATATGCCCAGAAGTGGGATTGCTGGATCAGATGGTAATTCTATTTCTAGTTTTTTTAAGGAAACTCCATACTGTTCTCCATAGTGACTGTATCAATTTACATTCCCACCAATAGTGGAAGAGGGTTCCTTTTGTCCACACCCTCCCCAGAATTTGTTGTTTGTAGAATTTCTGATGATGCCGATTCTAACAGGTGTGAGGGGATACCTCATTGTAGTTTTGATTTGCATTTCTCTAATAATTAGTGCTCTTGAGCAGCTTTTCATGTGCGTCTTGGCCCTCTCTGTGTCTTCTTTGAAGAAACGTCTCTTTAGATCTTCTGCCCATTTTTGTATTGGGTTTTTTTGTTTTTTTAACATTAAGGTGCATGAGCTGTTTATATATATTGGAGATTAAACCTTTGTCTATTGATTCGTTTGCAACTATTTTCGCCCATTCTGAGGGACGTCTTTTTCCATTCCCGTCTTTTTAACCAAAAAAGAAAGAAAGACAAAGAAGCAGAACACTAATGTGCATAAAATATGCCTTTTGAAACGGTCGTTTTGAAATATGGACGTCCTTTGAATTTTTTGGTCGATATGTTACCCCATGATTTGTTTTCAGGGAAGGTGTCATTTACAGGCCTGCAATGATTTTGAATATCAACTGACCATTAGCGCTGGGATTAAAGCTGCTGTTGTGTGAAACGGCCACAAGGTGGCAGCAGTTCTCCCTTACCAAATCTGGTTACTAGGGCAACAGAGCCTCAATGGAAGTCCTGTACTAGATTGGAATTTAGAATGGAATGTGCCAGGAGAAAGCCCCTCAAGTTTGTCTCCCTACTTCTTGTTCATATTTTTAATTTTATTTTTTATTTTTTATTACAGCAAGTATGATTACAATGTTTGGCTTATTGTAGGTGTCGAAGATGTGGTTCTTTTACACATATACAGATGTCTGTTCTTCCTGGGATCCTTTACCCATGTACGTTATGACAGAATGTTGAGTAGTCTTCTCTTGGTATTCCATAGGTCTTTGGTGATTATATATGTCACCTCTGTTTGTATATGTCTGTTAACCCCGATATCGTAATGAAACTAATCCTCACACCTTTCCATTGGTGAGCCATAAGCTTGTTTAATGAACCTGTGATTGCACTTCTCAGTGGAAATAACTGCCCTGCTATCTATTTTAGGTAACACCTATAAGTGATATGATATGTGTCTTTCACTTTCTGACTTACTACAAGTCACGTGATTACCTCTAGACTCATCTACGGTGCTGCAAATGGCATTGTGTCCTTATTTTCCTTGGCTTCTATTCTGCCTTAGCGAGGTCCATTTTCAACAATGTGATTCCCTGAGGGTTGTGGATTAGCTGACCTGGGCAGCCTTACCCTGCCGGCCGGCCCTCCCCAGGTGTGCCTGGTTGAGGTCAATATAAACAGCGCTCCAGGCAGCAATAGCCCCTGAAGCTGTGCCTGACTCCATATTCTCTGCCCCGTCAGCTGTCTCGGGGCTGAGCTGGTGGGAGGGAAATAGGGGCCACAGCTTTGTTGGTGGCCTGGTGTGAGTGGGGTTCTGCTGGCCTTTCTGCAGGAGTTGCCAGGCTGCCACCTGTAAAGAAGAGGATGTGTCACCCATACCTTCCGCTGGAATTTCTCTCCGGACAGAGGTGAGGAAGGAAAAAAGCAGTGGGGACAGGGTCAGGAGGGGTTTAACAGGCGGGATAATGGAAAGCTTCCGGAAGAGCACACGGGGCCAGGACAACTTTGGCTGACCTGCAGTCACCACGTTGGCCTGCGTGCTGTCGCTGGTGTGGCTCCGCGGCCCTTCCTCTAGGCTTTCAAGCCCTTGTACATATTCAGGTGTTTTACCTGGGAAGGGTGGGAACAGTTCAGCAGCAGCTGGACTGGGGCTCAGCTCACCTTTATTCAGAGATGCCTCGGAACGGTCTCCCAGCTTTGCAATGAGGACGCTCCTTGCGTGGGGGGTGGGTTGCTGGCTGGATGGGTGATGATTCCACACCTCTGACCAATTTCAGAATTGTTTACCGCTGGAGCAAGTGCCCTGATAGGGTTTTCCTCTGTATAACTGGTGGGTTCAGGTATTTTTTCGTTTATGGTTCAACTTAGATTTTATTCCTCTTTTATGTATTTATAGATATAAGCATGGAAATAATTCATTTCTATAAATACATCTGTGTGAAGGGAAGAACTCTTTTCTGTTTTATTTTTAAGTTTTATTTTTTTAAATTTTTAAATTTAATTTTATTTACTTTTTTATACAGCAGGTTATTATCACTTATGTATTTTATGCATATACATGTATACAGGTCAATCCCAATCTCCCAACTCATCCCACCACCACCACCCCATGGCTTCCCACACTTGGTGTCCATACGTTTGCTCTCTACCTCTGCGTCTCTATTTCTTCCCTGCAAACCAGTTCATCTGTATCATTTTTTTAGGTTCCACATATATGCATTAATATACAATATTTGTTTTCCTCTTTCTGACTTACTTCATTCTGTATGACAGTCTCTAGATCCATCGATGTCTCTACAAATGAACCAGTTTCATTCCTTTTTATGGCCGAGTAATATTCCATTTTATATATGTACCCCATCTTTATCCATTCATCTGTCTGTGGGCATTTAGGTTGCTTCCATTACCTGGCTATTGTAAATAGTGCTGCAATGAACATCGTGGTGAATGTGCCTTTTTGATTTATGGTTTTCTCTGGATATATGCCCAGAAGTGGGATTGCTGGATCAGATGGTAATTCTATTTCTAGTTTTTTTAAGGAAACTCCATACTGTTCTCCATAGTGACTGTATCAATTTACATTCCCACCAATAGTGGAAGAGGGTTCCTTTTGTCCACACCCTCCCCAGAATTTGTTGTTTGTAGATTTTCTGATGATGCCGATTCTAACAGGTGTGAGGGGATACCTCATTGTAGTTTTGATTTGCATTTCTCTAATAATTAGTGCTCTTGAGCAGCTTTTCATGTGCGTCTTGGCCCTCTCTGTGTCTTCTTTGAAGAAACGTCTCTTTAGATCTTCTGCCCATTTTTGTATTGGGTTTTTTGTTTTTTTAACATTAAGGTGCATGAGCTGTTTATATATATTGGAGATTAAACCTTTGTCCATTGATTCGTTTGCAACTATTTTCGCCCATTCTGAGGGATGCCTTTTTCCATTCCCGTCTTTTTAACCAAAAAAGAAAGAAAGACAAAGAAGCAGAACACTAATGTGCATAAAATATGCCTTTTGAAACGGTCGTTTTGAAATATGGACGTCCTTTGAATTTTTTGGTCGATATGTGACCCCAGGATTTGTTTTCAGGGAAGGTGTCATTTACAGGCCTGCAATGATTTTGAATATCAACTGACCATTAGCGCTGGGATTAAAGCTGCTGTTGTGTGAAACGGCCACAAGGTGGCAGCAGTTCTCCCTTACCAAATCTGGTTACTAGGGCAACAGAGCCTCAATGGAAGTCCTGTACTAGATTGGAATTTAGAATGGAATGTGCCAGAAGAAAGCCCCTCAAGTTTGTCTCCCTACTTCTTGTTCGTATTTTTAATTTAATTTTTTATTTTTTATTACAGCAAGTATGATTACAATGTTTGGCTTATTGTAGGTGTCGAAGATGTGGTTCTTTTACACATATACAGATGTCTGTTCTTCCTGGGATCCTTTACCCATGTACGTTATGACAGAATGTTGAGTAGTCTTCTCTTGGTATTCCATAGGTCTTTGGTGATTATATATGTCACCTCTGTTTGTATATGTCTGTTAACCCCGATATCGTAATGAAACCAATCCTCACACCTTTCCAATGGTGATCCATAAGCTTGTTTAATGAACCTGTGATTGCACTTCTCAGTGGAAATAACTGCCCTGCTATCTATTTTAGGTAACACCTATAAGTGATATGATATGTGTCTTTCACTTTCTGACTTACTACAAGTCACGTGATTACCTCTAGACTCATCTACGGTGCTGCAAATGGCATTGTGTCCTTATTTTCCTTGGCTTCTATTCTGCCTTAGCGAGGTCCATTTTCAACAATGTGATTTCCTGAGGGTTGTGGATTAGCTGACCTGGGCAGCCTTACCCTGCCGGCCGGCCCTCCCTAGGTGTGCCTGGTTGAGGTCAATATAAACAGCGCTCCAGGCAGCAATAGCCCGTGAAGCTGTGCCTGACTCCATATTCTCTGCCCCGTCAGCAGTCTCGGGGCTGAGCTGGTGGGAGGGAAATAGGGGCCACAGCTTTGTTGGTGGCCTGGTGTGAGTGGGGTTCTGCTGGCCTTTCTGCAGGAGTTGCCAGGCTGCCACCTGTAAAGAAGAGGATGTGTCACCCATACCTTCCGCTGGAATTTCTCTCCGGACAGAGGTGAGGAAGGAAAAAAGCAGTGGGGACCGGGACAGGAGTGGTATCTCAGGCAGGATAATGGAAAGTTTCCGGAAGAGCGCACGGGGCCAGGACAACCTTGGCTGACCTGCAGTCACCACGTTGGCCTGCGTGCTGTCGCTGGTGTGGCTCCGCGGCCCTTCCTCTAGTCTTTCAAGCCCTTGTACATATTCAGGTGTTTTACCTGGGAAGGGTGGGAACAGTTCAGCAGCAGCTGGACTGGGGCTCAGCTCACCTTTATTCAGTGATGCCTCGGCACGGTCTCAAAGCTTTGCAATGAGGACGCTCCTTGCGTGGGGGGTGGGTTGCTGGCTGGATGGGTGATGATTCCACACCTCTGACCAATTTCAGAATTGTTTACCGCTGGAGCAAGTGCCCTGATAGGGTTTTCCTCTGTACAACTGGTGGGTTCAGGTATTTTTCCGTTTATGGTTCAACTTAGATTTTATTCCTCTTTTATGTATTTATAGATATAAGCATGGAAATAATTCATTTCTATAAATACATCTGTGTGAAGGGAAGAACTTTTTTCTGTTTTAGTTTTAAGTTTTATTTTTTTTAATTTTTAAATTTAATTTTATTTACTTTTTTATACAGCAGGTTATTATCACTTATGTATTTTATGCATATACATGTATACAGGTCAATCCCAATCTCCCAACTCATCCCACCACCACCACCCCATGGCTTCCCACACTTGGTGTCCATACGTTTGTTCTCTACCTCTGCGTCTCTATTTCTTCCCTGCAAACCAGTTCATCTGTATCATTTTTTTAGGTTCCACATATATGCATTAATATACAATATTTGTTTTCCTCTTTCTGACTTACTTCATTCTGTATGACAGTCTCTAGATCCATCGATGTCTCTACAAATGACCCAGTTTCATTCCTTTTTATGGCCGAGTAATATTCCATTTTATATATGTACCCCATCTTTATCCATTCATCTGTCTGTGGGCATTTAGGTTGCTTCCATTACCTGGCTATTGTAAATAGTGCTGCAATGAACATCGTGGTGAATGTGCCTTTTTGATTTATGGTTTTCTCTGGGTATATGCCCAGAAGTGGGATTGCTGGATCAGATGGTAATTCTATTTCTAGTTTTTTTAAGGAAACTCCATACTGTTCTCCATAGTGACTGTATCAATTTACATTCCCACCAATAGTGGAAGAGGGTTCCTTTTGTCCACACCCTCCCCAGAATTTGTTGTTTGTAGATTTTCTGATGATGCCGATTCTAACAGGTGTGAGGGGATACCTCATTGTAGTTTTGATTTGCATTTCTCTAATAATTAGTGCTCTTGAGCAGCTTTTCATGTGCGTCTTGGCTCTCTCTGTGTCTTCTTTGAAGAAACGTCTCTTTAGATCTTCTGCCCATTTTTGTATTGGGTTTTTTGTTTTTTTAACATTAAGGTGCATGAGCTGTTTATATATATTGGAGATTAAACCTTTGTCCATTGATTCGTTTGCAACTATTTTCGCCCATTCTGAGGGATGCCTTTTTCCATTCCCGTCTTTTTAACCAAAAAAGAAAGAAAGACAAAGAAGCAGAACACTAATGTGCATAAAATATGCCTTTTGTAACGGTCGTTTTGAAATATGGACGTCCTTTGAATTTTTTGGTCGATATGTGACCCCAGGATTTGTTTTCAGGGCAGGTGTCATTTACAGGCCTGCAATGATTTTGAATATCAACTGACCATTAGCGCTGGGATTAAAGCTGCTGTTGTGTGAAACGGCCACAAGGTGGCAGCAGTTATCCCTTACCAAATCTGGTTACTAGGGCAACAGAGCCTCAATGGAAGTCGTGTTCTAGATTGGAATTTAGAATGGAATGTGCCAGGAGAAAGCCCCTCAAGTTTGTCTCCCTACTTCTTGTTCGTATTTTTAATTTAATTTTTTTATTTTTTATTACAGCAAGTATGATTACAATGTTTGGCTTATTGTAGGTGTCGAAGATGTGGTTCTTTTACACATATACAGATGTCTGTTCTTCCTGGGATCCTTTACCCATGTACGTTATGACAGAATGTTGAGTAGTCTTCTCTTGGTATTCCATAGGTCTTTGGTGATTATATATGTCACCTCTGTTTGTATATGTCTGTTAACCCCGATATCGTAATGAAACCAATCCTCACACCTTTCCAATGGTGAGCCATAAGCTTGTTTAATGAACCTGTGATTGCACTTCTCAGTGGAAATAACTGCCCTGCTATCTATTTTAGGTAACACCTATAAGTGATATGATATGTGTCTTTCACTTTCTGACTTACTACAAGTCACGTGATTACCTCTAGACTCATCTACGGTGCTGCAAATGGCATTGTGTCCTTATTTTCCTTGGCTTCTATTCTGCCTTAGCGAGGTCCATTTTCAACAATGTGATTTCCTGAGGGTTGTGGATTAGCTGACCTGGGCAGCCTTACCCTGCCGGCCGGCCCTCCCTAGGTGTGCCTGGTTGAGGTCAATATAAACAGCGCTCCAGGCAGCAATAGCCCGTGAAGCTGTGCCTGACTCCATATTCTCTGCCCCGTCAGCAGTCTCGGGGCTGAGCTGGTGGGAGGGAAATAGGGGCCACAGCTTTGTTGGTGGCCTGGTGTGAGTGGGGTTCTGCTGGCCTTTCTGCAGGAGTTGCCAGGCTGCCACCTGTAAAGAAGAGGATGTGTCACCCATACCTTCCGCTGGAATTTCTCTCCGGACAGAGGTGAGGAAGGAAAAAAGCAGTGGGGACCGGGACAGGAGTGGTATCTCAGGCAGGATAATGGAAAGTTTCCGGAAGAGCGCACGGGGCCAGGACAACCTTGGCTGACCTGCAGTCACCACGTTGGCCTGCGTGCTGTCGCTGGTGTGGCTCCGCGGCCCTTCCTCTAGTCTTTCAAGCCCTTGTACATATTCAGGTGTTTTACCTGGGAAGGGTGGGAACAGTTCAGCAGCAGCTGGACTGGGGCTCAGCTCACCTTTATTCAGTGATGCCTCGGCACGGTCTCCCAGCTTTGCAATGAGGACGCTCCTTGCGTGGGGGGTGGGTTGCTGGCTGGATGGGTGATGATTCCACACCTCTGACCAATTTCAGAATTGTTTACCGCTGGAGCAAGTGCCCTGATAGGGTTTTCCTCTGTACAACTGGTGGGTTCAGGTATTTTTCCGTTTATGGTTCAACTTAGATTTTATTCCTCTTTTATGTATTTATAGATATAAGCATGGAAATAATTCATTTCTATAAATACATCTGTGTGAAGGGAAGAACTTTTTTCTGTTTTATTTTTAAGTTTTATTTTTTTTAATTTTTAAATTTAATTTTATTTACTTTTTTATACAGCAGGTTATTATCACTTATGTATTTTATGCATATACATGTATACAGGTCAATCCCAATCTCCCAACTCATCCCACCACCACCACCCCATGGCTTCCCACACTTGGTGTCCATACGTTTGTTCTCTACCTCTGCGTCTCTATTTCTTCCCTGCAAACCAGTTCATCTGTATCATTTTTTTAGGTTCCACATATATGAATTAATATACAATATTTGTTTTCCTCTTTCTGACTTACTCCATTCTGTATGACAGTCTCTAGATCCATCGATGTCTCTACAAATGACCCAGTTTCATTCCTTTTTATGGCCGAGTAATATTCCATTTTATATATGTACCCCATCTTTATCCATTCATCTGTCTGTGGGCATTTAGGTTGCTTCCATTACCTGGCTATTGTAAATAGTGCTGCAATGAACATCGTGGTGAATGTGCCTTTTTGATTTATGGTTTTCTCTGGGTATATGCCCAGAAGTGGGATTGCTGGATCAGATGGTAATTCTATTTCTAGTTTTTTTAAGGAAACTCCATACTGTTCTCCATAGTGACTGTATCAATTTACATTCCCACCAATAGTGGAAGAGGGTTCCTTTTGTCCACACCCTCCCCAGAATTTGTTGTTTGTAGATTTTCTGATGATGCCGATTCTAACAGGTGTGAGGGGATACCTCATTGTAGTTTTGATTTGCATTTCTCTAATAATTAGTGCTCTTGAGCAGCTTTTCATGTGCGTCTTGGCTCTCTCTGTGTCTTCTTTGAAGAAACGTCTCTTTAGATCTTCTGCCCATTTTTGTATTGGGTTTTTTGTTTTTTTAACATTAAGGTGCATGAGCTGTTTATATATATTGGAGATTAAACCTTTGTCCATTGATTCGTTTGCAACTATTTTCGCCCATTCTGAGGGATGCCTTTTTCCATTCCCGTCTTTTTAACCAAAAAAGAAAGAAAGACAAAGAAGCAGAACACTAATGTGCATAAAATATGCCTTTTGTAACGGTCGTTTTGAAATATGGACGTCCTTTGAATTTTTTGGTCGATATGTGACCCCAGGATTTGTTTTCAGGGCAGGTGTCATTTACAGGCCTGCAATGATTTTGAATATCAACTGACCATTAGCGCTGGGATTAAAGCTGCTGTTGTGTGAAACGGCCACAAGGTGGCAGCAGTTATCCCTTACCAAATCTGGTTACTAGGGCAACAGAGCCTCAATGGAAGTCGTGTTCTAGATTGGAATTTAGAATGGAATGTGCCAGGAGAAAGACCTTCAAGTTTGTCTCCCTACTTCTTGTTCGTATTTTTAATTTAATTTTTTATTTTTTATTACAGCAAGTATGATTACAATGTTTGGCTTATTGTAGGTGTCGAAGATGTGGTTCTTTTACACATATACAGATGTCTGTTCTTCCTGGGATCCTTTACCCATGTACGTTATGACAGAATGTTGAGTAGTCTTCTCTTGGTATTCCATAGGTCTTTGGTGATTATATATGTCACCTCTGTTTGTATATGTCTGTTAACCCCGATATCGTAATGAAACCAATCCTCACACCTTTCCAATGGTGAGCCATAAGCTTGTTTAATGAACCTGTGATTGCACTTCTCAGTGGAAATAACTGCCCTGCTATCTATTTTAGGTAACACCTATAAGTGATATGATATGTGTCTTTCACTTTCTGACTTACTACAAGTCACGTGATTACCTCTAGACTCATCTACGGTGCTGCAAATGGCATTGTGTCCTTATTTTCCTTGGCTTCTATTCTGCCTTAGCGAGGTCCATTTTCAACAATGTGATTTCCTGAGGGTTGTGGATTAGCTGACCTGGGCAGCCTTACCCTGCCGGCCGGCCCTCCCAAGGTGTGCCTGGTTGAGGTCAATATAAACAGCGCTCCAAGCAGCAATAGCCCCTGAAGCTGTGCCTGACTCCATATTCTCTGCCCCGTCAGCAGTCTCGGGGCTGAGCTGGTGGGAGGGAAATAGGGGCCACAGTTTTGTTGGTGGCCTGGTGTGAGTGGGGTTCTGCTGGCCTTTCTGCAGGAGTTGCCAGGCTGCCACCTGTAAAGAAGAGGATGTGTCACCCATACCTTCCGCTGGAATTTCTCTCCGGACAGAGGTGAGGAAGGAAAAAAGCAGTGGGGACAGGGTCAGGAGGGGTTTCACAGGCGGGATAATGGAAAGCTTCCGGAAGAGCGCACGGGGCCAGGACAACGTTGGCTGACCTGCAGTCACCACGTTGGCCTGCGTGCTGTCGCTGGTGTGGCTCCGCGGCCCTTCCTCTAGGCTTTCAAGCCCTTGTACATATTCAGGTGTTTTACCTGGGAAGGGTGGGAACAGTTCAGCAGCAGCTGGACTGGGGCTCAGCTCACCTTTATTCAGAGATGCCTTGGCACGGTCTCCCAGCTTTGCAATGAGGACGCTCCTTGCGTGGGGGGTGGGTTGCTGGCTGGATGGGTGATGATTCCACACCTCTGACCAATTTCAGAATTGTTTACCGCTGGAGCAAGTGCCCTGATAGGGTTTTCCTCTGTATAACTGGTGGGTTCAGGTATTTTTTCGTTTATGGTTCAACTTAGATTTTATTCCTCTTTTATGTATTTATAGATATAAGCATGGAAATAATTCATTTCTATAAATACATCTGTGTGAAGGGAAGAACTCTTTTCTGTTTTATTTTTAAGTTTTATTTTTTTAAATTTTTAAATTTAATTTTATTTACTTTTTTATACAGCAGGTTATTATCACTTATGTATTTTATGCATATACATGTATACAGGTCAATCCCAATCTCCCAACTCATCCCACCACCACCACCCCATGGCTTCCCACACTTGGTGTCCATACGTTTGTTCTCTACCTCTGCGTCTCTATTTCTTCCCTGCAAACCAGTTCATCTGTATCATTTTTTTAGGTTCCACATATATGCATTAATATACAATATTTGTTTTCCTCTTTCTGACTTACTTCATTCTGTATGACAGTCTCTAGGTCCATCGATGTCTCTACAAATGAACCAGTTTCATTCCTTTTTATGGCCGAGTAATATTCCATTTTATATATGTACCCCATCTTTATCCATTCATCTGTCTGTGGGCATTTAGGTTGCTTCCATTACCTGGCTATTGTAAATAGTGCTGCAATGAACATCGTGGTGAATGTGCCTTTTTGATTTATGGTTTTCTCTGGGTATATGCCCAGAAGTGGGATTGCTGGATAAGATGGTAATTCTATTTCTAGTTTTTTTAAGGAAACTCCATACTGTTCTCCATAGTGAGTGTATCAATTTACATTCCCACCAATAGTGGAAGAGGGTTCCTTTTGTCCACACCCTCCCCAGAATTTGTTGTTTGTAGATTTTCTGATGATGCCGATTCTAACAGGTGTGAGGGGATACCTCATTGTACTTTTGATTTGCATTTCTCTAATAATTAGTGCTCTTGAGCAGCTTTTCATGTGCGTCTTGGCCCTCTCTGTGTCTTCTTTGAAGAAACGTCTCTTTAGATCTTCTGCCCATTTTTGTATTGGGTTTTTTGTTTTTTTAACATTAAGGTGCATGAGCTGTTTATATATATTGGAGATTAAACCTTTGTCCATTGATTCGTTTGCAACTATTTTCGCCCATTCTGAGGGACGCCTTTTTCCATTCCCGTCTTTTTAACCAAAAAAGAAAGAAAGACAAAGAAGCAGAACACTAATGTGCATAAAATATGCCTTTTGAAACGGTCGTTTTGAAATATGGACGTCCTTTGAATTTTTTGGTCGATATGTGACCCCATGATTTGTTTTCAGGGAAGGTGTCATTTACAGGCCTGCAATGATTTTGAATATCAACTGACCATTAGCGCTGGGATTAAAGCTGCTGTTGTGTGAAACGGCCACAAGGTGGCAGCAGTTATCCCTTACCAAATCTGGTTACTAGGGCAACAGAGCCTCAATGGAAGTCGTGTTCTAGTTTGGAATTTAGAATGGAATGTGCCAGGAGAAAGACCCTCAAGTTTGTCTCCCTACTTCTTGTTCGTATTTTTAATTTAATTTTTTATTTTTTATTACAGCAAGTATGATTACAATGTTTGGCTTATTGTAGGTGTCGAAGATGTGGTTCTTTTACACATATACAGATGTCTGTTCTTCCTGGGATCCTTTACCCATGTCCGTTATGACAGAATGTTGAGTAGTCTTCTCTTGGTATTCCATAGGTCTTTGGTGATTATATATGTCACCTCTGTTTGTATATGTCTGTTAACCCCGATATCGTAATGAAACCAATCCTCACACCTTTCCATTGGTGAACCATAAGCTTGTTTAATGAACCTGTGATTGCACTTCTCAGTGGAAATAACTGCCCTGCTATCTATTTTAGGTAACACCTATAAGTGATATGATATGATATGTGTCTTTCACTTTCTGACTTACTACAAGTCACGTGATTACCTCTAGACTCATCTACGGTGCTGCAAATGGCATTGTGTCCTTATTTTCCTTGGCTTCTATTCTGCCTTAGCGAGGTCCATTTTCAACAATGTGATTTCCTGAGGGTTGTGGATTAGCTGACCTGGGCAGCCTTACCCTGCCGGCCGGCCCTCCCTAGGTGTGCCTGGTTGAGGTCAATATAAACAGCGCTCCAGGTAGCAATAGCCCCTGAAGCAGTGCCTGACTCCATATTCTCTGCCCCGTCAGCAGTCTCGGGGCTGAGCTGGTGGGAGGGAAATAGGGGCCACAGCTTTGTTGGTGGCCTGGTGTGAGTGGGGTTCTGCTGGCCTTTCTGCAGGAGTTGCCAGGTTGCCACCTGTAAAGAAGAGGATGTGTCACCCATACCTTCCGCTGGAATTTCTCTCCGGACAGAGTTGAGGAAGGA
This sequence comes from Mesoplodon bidens, assembly GCF_964165515.1. Taxonomy (NCBI): domain Eukaryota; kingdom Metazoa; phylum Chordata; class Mammalia; order Artiodactyla; family Ziphiidae; genus Mesoplodon; species Mesoplodon bidens. The sequence continues at coordinate 107,569 of NW_027672647.1, read as the reverse complement.
AAAAAGCAGTGGGGACCGGGACAGGAGGGGTATCTCAGGCAGGATAATGGAAAGCTTCCGGAAGAGCGCACGGGGCCAGGACAACCTTGGCTGACCTGCAGTCACCATGTTGGCCTGCGTGCTGTTGCTGGTGTGGCTCCGCGGCCCTTCCTCTAGGCTTTCAAGCCCTTGTACATATTCAGGTGTTTTACCTGGAAAGGGTGGGAACAGTTCAGCAGCAGCTGGACTGGGGCTCAGCGCACCTTTATTCAGAGATGCCTCGGCACGGTCTCCCAGCTTTGCAATGAGGACGCTCCTTGCGTGGGGGGTTGGTTGCTGGCTGGATGGGAGATGATTCCACACCTCTGACCAATTTCAGAATTGTTTACCGCTGGAGCAAGTGCCCTGATAGGGTTTTCCTCTGTATAACTGGTGGGTTCAGGTATTTTTTCGTTTATGGTTCAACTTAGATTTTATTCCTCTTTTATGTATTTATAGATATAAGCATGGAAATAATTCATTTCTATAAATACATCTGTGTGAAGGGAAGAACTTTTTTCTGTTTTATTTTTAAGTTTTATTATTTTAAATTTTTAAATTTAATTTTATTTACTTTTTTATACAGCAGGTTATTATCACTTATGTATTTTATGCATATACATGTATACAGGTCAATCCCAATCTCCCAACTCATCCCACCACCACCACCCCATGGCTTCCCACACTTGGTGTCCATACGTTTGTTCTCTACCTCTGCGTCTCTATTTCTTCCCTGCAAACCAGTTCATCTGTATCATTTTTTTAGGTTCCACATATATGCATTAATATACAATATTTGTTTTCCTCTTTCTGACTTACTTCATTCTGTATGACAGTCTCTAGATCCATCGATGTGTCTACAAATGACCCAGTTTCATTCCTTTTTATGGCCGAGTAATATTCCACTTGATATATGTACCCCATCTTTATCCATTCATCTGTCTGTGGGCATTTAGGTTGCTTCCAATACCTGGCTATTGTAAATAGTGCTGCAATGAACATCGTGGTGAATGTGCCTTTTTGATTTATGGTTTTCTCTGGGTATATGCCCAGAAGTGGGATTGCTGGATCAGATGGTAATTCTATTTCTAGTTTTTTTAAGGAAACTCCATACTGTTCTCCATAGTGACTGTATCAATTTACATTCCCACCAATAGTGGAAGAGGGTTCCTTTTGTCCACACCCTCCCCAGAATTTGTTGTTTGTAGATTTTCTGATGATGCCGATTCTAACAAGTGTGAGGGGATACCTCATTGTAGTTTTGATTTGCATTTCTCTAATAATTAGTGCTCTTGAGCAGCTTTTCATGTGGGTTCTGGCCCTCTCTGTGTCTTCTTTGAAGAAACGTCTCTTTAGATCTTCTGCCCATTTTTGTATTGGGTTTTTTTGTTTTTTTAACATTAAGGTGCATGAGCTGTTTATATATATTGGAGATTAAACCTTTGTCCATTGATTCGTTTGCAACTATTTTCGCCCATTCTGAGGGACGCCTTTTTCCATTCCCGTCTTTTTAACCAAAAAAGAAAGAAAGACAAAGAAGCAGAACACTAATGTGCATAAAATATGCCTTTTGAAACGGTCGTTTTGAAATATGGACGTCCTTTGAATTTTTTGGTCGATATGTGACCCCAGGATTTGTTTTCAGGGCAGGTGTCATTTACAGGCCTGCAATGATTTTGAATATCAACTGACCATTAGCGCTGGGATTAAAGCTGCTGTTGTGTGAAACGGCCACAAGGTGGCAGCAGTTATCCCTTACCAAATCTGGTTACTAGGGCAACAGAGCCTCAATGGAAGTCGTGTTCTAGATTGGAATTTAGAATGGAATGTGCCAGGAGAAAGCCCCTCAAGTTTGTCTCCCTACTTCTTGTTCGTATTTTTAATTTAATTTTTTATTTTTTATTACAGCAAGTATGATTACAATGTTTGGCTTATTGTAGGTGTCGAAGATGTGGTTCTTTTACACATATACAGATGTCTGTTCTTCCTGGGATACTTTACCCATGTACGTTATGACAGAATGTTGAGTAGTCTTCTCTTGGTATTCCATAGGTCTTTGGTGATTATATATGTCACCTCCTTTTGTATATGTCTGTTAACCTCGATATCATAATGAAACCAATCCTCACACCTTTCCATTGGTGAACCATAAGCTTGTTTAATGAACCTGTGATTGCACTTCTCAGTGGAAATAACTTCCCTGCTATCTATTTTAGGTAACACCTCTAAGTGATATGATATGATATGTGTCTTTCACTTTCTGACTTACTACAAGTCACGTGATTACCTCTAGACTCATCTACGGTGCTGCAAATGGCATTGTGTCCTTATTTTCCTTGGCTTCTATTCTGCCTTAGCGAGGTCCATTTTCAACAATGTGATTCCCTGAGGGTTGTGGATTAGCTGACCTGGGCAGCCTTACCCTGCCGGCCGGCCCTCCCCAGGTGTGCCTGATTGAGGTCAATATAAACAGCGCTCCAGGCAGCAATAGCCCCTGAAGCTGTGCCTGACTCCATATTCTCTGCCCCGTCAGCAGTCTCGGGGCTGAGCTGGTGGGAGGGAAATAGGGGCCACAGCTTTGTTGGTGGCCTGGTGTGAGTGGGGTTCTGCTGGCCTTTCTGCAGGAGTTGCCAGGCTGCCACCTGTAAAGAAGAGGATGTGTCACCCATACCTTCCGCTGGAATTTCTCTCCGGACAGAGGTGAGGAAGGAAAAAAGCAGTGGGGACGGGGACAGGAGGGTTATCTCAGGCAGGATAATGGAAAGCTTCCGGAAGAGCGCACGGGGCCAGGACAACCTTGGCTGACCTGCAGTCACCACGTTGGCCTGCGTGCTGTCGCTGGTGTGGCTCCGCGGCCCTTCCTCTAGGCTTTCAAGCCCTTGTACATATTCAGGTGTTTTACCTGGGAACGGTGGGAACAGTTCAGCAGCAGCTGGACTGGGGCTCAGCTCACCTTTATTCAGAGATGCCTCGGCACGGTCTCCCAGCTTTGCAATGAGGACGCTCCTTGCGTGGGGGGTGGGTTGCTGGCTGGATGGGTGATGATTCCACACCTCTGACCAATTTCAGAATTGTTTACCGCTGGAGCAAGTGCCCTGATAGGGTTTTCCTCTGTACAACTGGTGGGTTCAGGTATTTTTCCGTTTATGGTTCAACTAAGATTTTTTTCCTCTTTTATGTATTTATAGATATAAGCATGGAAATAATTCATTTCTATAAATACATCTGTGTGAAGGGAAGAACTTTTTTCTATTTTATTTTTAAGTTTTATTTTTTTAAATTTTTAAATTTAATTTTATTTACTTTTTTATACAGCAGGTTATTATCACTTATGTATTTTATGCATATACCTGTATACAGGTCAATCCCAATCTCCCAACTCATCCCACCACCACCACCCCATGGCTTCTCACACTTGGTGTCCATACGTTTGTTCTCTACCTCTGCGTCTCTATTTCTTCCCTGCAAACCAGTTCATCTGTATCATTTTTTTAGGTTCCACATATATGCATTAATATAGAATATTTGTTTTCCTCTTTCTGACTTACTCCTTTCTGTATGACAGTCTCTAGATCCATCGATGTCTCTACAAATGACCCAGTTTCATTCCTTTTTATGGCCGAGTAATATTCCATTTTATATATGTACCCCATCTTTATCCATTCATCTGTCTGTGGGCATTTAGGTTGCTTCCATTACCTGGCTATTGTAAATAGTGCTGCAATGAACATCGTGGTGAATGTGCCTTTTTGATTTATGGTTTTCTCTGGGTATATGCCCAGAAGTGGGATTGCTGGATCAGATGGTAATTCTATTTCTAGTTTTTTTAAGGAAACTCCATACTGTTCTCCATAGTGACTGTATCAATTTACATTCCCACCAATAGTGGAAGAGGGTTCCTTTTGTCCACACCCGCCCCAGAATTTGTTGTTTGTAGATTTTCTGATGATGCCGATTCTAACAGGTGTGAGGGGATACCTCATTGTAATTTTGATTTGCATTTCTCTAATAATTAGTGCTCTTGAGCAGCTTTTCATGTGCGTCTTGGCCCTCTCTGTGTCTTCTTTGAAGAAACGTCTCTTTAGATCTTCTGCCCATTTTTGTATTGGGTTTTTTTGTTTTTTTACCATTAAGGTGCATGAGCTGTTTATATATATTGGAGATTAAACCTTTGTCCATTGATTCGTTTGCAACTATTTTCGCCCATTCTGAGGGACGCCTTTTTCCATTCCCGTCTTTTTAACCAAAAAAGAAAGAAAGACAAAGAAGCAGAACACTAATGTGCATAAAATATGCCTTTTGAAACGGTCGTTTTGAAATATGGACGTCCTTTGAATTTTTTGGTCGATATGCGACCCCAGTATTTGTTTTCAGGGCAGGTGTCATTTACAGGCCTGCAATGATTTTGAATATCAACTGACCATTAGCGCTGGGATTAAAGGTGCTGTTGTGTGAAACGGCCACAAGGTGGCAGCAGTTATCCCTTACCAAATCTGGTTACTAGGGCAACAGAGCCTCAATGGAAGTCGTGTTCTAGATTGGAATTTAGAATGGAATGTGCCAGGAGAAAGCCCCTCAAGTTTCTCTCCCTTCTTCTTGTTCGTATTTTTAATTTAATTTTTTATTTTTTATTACAGCAAGTATGATTACAATGTTTGGCTTATTGTAGGTGTCAAAGATGTGGTTCTTTTACACATATACAGATGTCTGTTCTTCCTGGGATCCTTTACCCATGTACGTTATGACAGAATGTTGAGTAGTCTTCTCTTGGTATTCCATAGGTCTTTGGTGATTATATATGTCACCTCTGTTTGTATATGTCTGTTAACCCCGATATCGTAATGAAACCAATCCTCACACCTTACCATTGGTGAACCATAAGCTTGTTTAATGAACCTGTGATTGCACTTCTCAGTGGAAATAACTGCCCTGCTATCTATTTTAGGTAACACCTATAAGTGATATGATATGATATGTGTCTTTCACTTTCTGACTTACTACAAGTCACGTGATTACCTCTAGACTCATCTACGGTGCTGCAAATGGCATTGTGTCCTTATTTTCCTTGGCTTCTATTGTGCCTTAGCGAGGTCCATTTTCAACAATGTGATTCCCTGAGGGTTGTGGATTAGCTGACCTGGGCAGCCTTACCCTGCCGGCCGGCCCTCCCCAGGTGTGCCTGGTTGAGGTCAATATAAACAGCGCTCCAGGCAGCAATAGCCCCTGAAGCTGTGCCTGATTCCATATTCTCTGCCCCGTCAGCAGTCTCGGGGCTGAGCTGGTGGGAGGGAAATAGGGGCCACCGCTTTGTTGGTGGCCTGGTGTGAGTGGGGTTCTGCTGGCCTTTCTGCAGGAGTTGCCAGGCTGCCACCTGTAAAGAAGAGGATGTGTCACCCATACCTTCCGCTGGAATTTCTCTCCGGACAGAGGTGAGAAAGGAAAAAAGCAGTGGGGACCGGGACAGGAGGGTTATCTCAGGCAGGATAATGGAAAGATTCCGGAAGAGCGCACGGGGCCAGGACAACCTTGGCTGACCTGCAGTCACCATGTTGACCTGCGTGCTGTCGCTGGTGTCGCTCCGCGGCCCTTCCTCTAGTCTTTCAAGCCCTTGTACATATTCAGGTGTTTTACCTGGGAAGGGTGGGAACAGTTCAGCAGCAGCTGGACTTGGGCTCAGCTCACCTTTATTCAGAGATGCCTCGGCACGGTATCCCAGCTTTGCAATGAGGACGCTCCTTGCGTGGGGGGTGGGTTGCTGGCTGGATGGGTGATGATTCCACACCTCTGACCAATTTCAGAATTGTTTACCGCTGGAGCAAGTGCCCTGATAGGGTTTTCCTCTGTATAACTGGTGGGTTCAGGTATTTTTCCTTTTATGGTTCAACTTAGATTTTATTCCTCTTTTATGTATTTATAGATATAAGCATGGAAATAATTCATTTCTATAAATACATCTGTGTGAAGGGAAGAACTATTTTCTGTTTTATTTTTAAGTTTTATTTTTTAAAATTTTTAAATTTAATTTTATTTACTTTTTTATACAGCAGGTTATTATCACTTATGTATTTTATGCATATACATGTATACAGGTCAATCCCAATCTCCCAACTCATCCCACCACCACCACCCCATGGCTTCCCACACTTGGTGTCCATACGTTTGTTCTCTACCTCTGCGTCTCTATTTCTTCCCTGCAAACCAGTTCATCTGTATCATTTTTTTAGGTTCCACATATATGCATTAATATACAATATTTGTTTTCCTCTTTCTGACTTACTTCATTCTGTATGACAGTCTCTAGATCCATTGATGTCTCTACAAATGACCCAGTTTCATTCCTTTTTATGGCCGAGTAATATTCCATTTTATATATGTACCCCATCTTTATCCATTCATCTGTCTGTGGGCATTTAGGTTGCTTCCATTACCTGGCTATTGTAAATAGTGCTGCAATGAACATCGTGGTGAATGTGCCTTTTTGATTTATCGTTTTCTCTGGGTATATGCCCAGAAGTGGGATTGCTGGATAAGATGGTAATTCTATTTCTAGTTTTTTTAAGGAAACTCCATACTGTTCTCCATAGTGACTGTATCAATTTACATTCCCACCAATAGTGGAAGAGGGTTCCTTTTGTCCACACCCTCCCCAGAATTTGTTGTTTGTAGATTTTCTGATGATGCCGATTCTAACAGGTGTGAGGGGATACCTCATTGTAGTTTTGATTTGCATTTCTCTAATAATTAGTGCTCTTGAGCAGCTTTTCATGTGCGTCTTGGCCCTCTCTGTGTCTTCTTTGAAGAAACGTCTCTTTAGATCTTCTGCCCATTTTTGTATTGGGTTTTTTTGTTTTTTTAACATTAAGGTGCATGAGCTGTTTATATATATTGGAGATTAAACCTTTGTCCATTGATTCGTTTGCAACTATTTTCGCCCATTCTGAGGGACGCCTTTTTCCATTCCCGTCTTTTTAACCAAAAAAGAAAGAAAGACAAAGAAGCAGAACACTAATGTGCATAAAATATTCCTTTTGAAACGGTCGTTTTGAAATATGGACGTCCTTTGAATTTTTTGGTCGATATGTGACCCCAGGATTTGTTTTCAGGGCAGGTGTCATTTACAGGCCTGCAATGATTTTGAATATCAACTGACCATTAGCGCTGGGATTAAAGCTGCTGTTGTGTGAAACGGCCACAAGGTGGCAGCAGTTATCCCTTACCAAATCTGGTTACTAGGGCAACAGAGCCTCAATGGAAGTCGTGTTCTAGATTGGAATTTAGAATGGAATGTGCCAGGAGAAAGCCCCTCAAGTTTGTCTCCCTACTTCTTGTTCGTATTTTTAATTTAATTTTTTATTTTTTATTACAGCAAGTATGATTACAATGTTTGGCTTATTGTAGGTGTCGAAGATGTGGTTCTTTTACACATATACAGATGTCTGTTCTTCCTGGGATCCTTTACCCATGTACGTTATGACAGAATGTTGAGTAGTCTTCTCTTGGTATTCCATAGGTCTTTGGTGATTATATATGTCACCTCTGTTTGTATATGTCTGTTAACCCCGATATCGTAATGAAACCAATCCTCACACCTTTCCATTGGTGAACCATAAGCTTGTTTAATGAACCTGTGATTGCACTTCTCAGTGGAAATAACTGCCCTGCTATCTATTTCAGGTAACACCTATAAGTGATATGATATGATATGTGTCTTTCACTTTCTGACTTACTACAAGTCACGTGATTACCTCTAGACTCATCTACGGTGCTGCAAATGGCATTGTGTCCTTATTTTCCTTGGCTTCTATTCTGCCTTAGCGAGGTCCATTTTCAACAATGTGATTCCCTGAGGGTTGTGGATTAGCTGACCTGGGCAGCCTTACCCAGCCGGCCGGCCCTCCCCAGGTGTGCCTGGTTGAGGTCAATATAAACAGCGCTCCAGGCAGCAATAGCCCCTGAAGCTGTGCCTGACTCCATATTCTCTGCCCCGTCAGCAGTCTCGGGGCTGAGCTGGTGGGAGGGAAATAGGGGCCACAGCTTTGTTGGTGGCCTGGTGTGAGTGGGGTTCTGCTGGCCTTTCTGCAGGAGTTGCCAGGCTGCCACCTGTAAAGAAGAGGATGTGTCACCCATACCTTCCGCTGGAATTTCTCTCCGGACAGAGGTGAGGAAGGAAAAAAGCAGTGGGGACGGGGACAGGAGGGGTATCTCAGGCAGGATAATGGAAAGCTTCCGGAAGAGCGCACGGGGCCAGGACAACCTTGGCTGACCTGCAGTCACCACGTCGGCCTGCGTGCTGTCGCTGGTGTGGCTCCGCGGCCCTTCCTCTAGGCTTTCAAGCCCTTGTACATATTCAGGTGTTTTACCTGGGAAGGGTGGGAACAGTTCAGCAGCAGCTGGACTGGGGCTCAGCTCACCTTTATTCAGAGATGCCTCGGCACGGTCTCCCAGCTTTGCAATGAGGACGCTCCTTGCGTGGGGGGTGGGTTGCTGGCTGGATGGGTGATGATTCCACACCTCTGACCAATTTCAGAATTGTTTACCGCTGGAGCAAGTGCCCTGATAGGGTTTTCCTGTGTACAACTGGTGGGTTCAGGTATTTTTTCGTTTACGGTTCAACTTAGATTTTATTCCTCTTTTATGTATTTATAGATATAAGCATGGAAATAATTCATTTCTATAAATACATCTGTGTGAAGGGAAGAACTCTTTTCTGTTTTATTTTTAAGTTTTATTTTTTTAAATTTTTAAATTTAATTTTATTTACTTTTTTATACAGCAGGTTATTATCACTTATGTATTTTATGCATATACATGTATACAGGTCAATCCCAATCTCCAACTCATCCCACCACCACCACCCCATGGCTTCCCACACTTGGTGTCCATACGTTTGTTCTCTACCTCTGCGTCTCTATTTCTTCCCTGCAAACCAGTTCATCTGTATCATTTTTTAGGTTCCACATATATGCATTAATATACAATATTTGTTTTCCTCTTTCTGACTTACTCCATTCTGTATGACAGTCTCTAGATCCATCGATGTCTCTACAAATGACCCAGTTTCATTCCTTTTTATGGCCGAGTAATATTCCATTTTATATATGTACCCCATCTTTATCCATTCATCTGTCTGTGGGCATTTAGGTTGCTTCCATTACCTGGCTATTGTAAATAGTGCTGCAATGAACATCGTGGTGAATGTGCCTTTTTGATTTATGGTTTTCTCTGGGTATATGCCCAGAAGTGGGATTGCTGGATCAGATGGTAATTCTATTTCTAGTTTTTTTAAGGAAACTCCATACTGTTCTCCATAGTGACTGTATCAATTTACATTCCCACCAATAGTGGAAGAGGGTTCCTTTTGTCCACACCCTCCCCAGAATTTGTTGTTTGTAGATTTTCTGATGATGCCGATTCTAACAGGTGTGAGGGGATACCTCATTGTAGTTTTGATTTGCATTTCTCTAATAATTAGTGCTCTTGAGCATCTTTTCATGTGCGTCTTGATCCTCTCTGTGTCTTCTTTGAAGAAACGTCTCTTTAGATCTTCTGCCCATTTTTGTATTGGGTTTTTTTGTTTTTTTAACATTAAGGTGCATGAGCTGTTTATATATATTGGAGATTAAACCTTTGTCCATTGATTCGTTTGCAACTATTTTCGCCCATTCTGAGGGATGCCTTTTTCCATTCCCGTCTTTTTAACCAAAAAAGAAAGAAAGACAAAGAAGCAGAACACTAATGTGCATAAAATATGCCTTTTGAAACGGTCGTTTTGAAATATGGACGTCCTTTGAATTTTTTGGTCGATATGTGACCCCAGGATTTGTTTTCAGGGCAGGTGTCATTTACAGGCCTGCAATGATTTTGAGTATCAACTGACCATTAGCGCTGGGATTAAAGCTGCTGTTGTGTGAAACGGCCACAAGGTGGCAGCAGTTCTCCCTTACCAAATCTGGTTACTAGGGCAACAGAGCCTCAATGGAAGTCGTGTTCTAGATTGGAATTTAGAATGGAATGTGCCAGGAGAAAGCCCCTCAAGTTTGTCTCCCTACTTCTTGTTCGTATTTTTAATTTAATTTTTTATTTTTTATTACAGCAAGTATGATTACAATGTTTGGCTTATTGTAGGTGTCGAAGATGTGGTTCTTTTACACATATACAGATGTCTGTTCTTCCTGGGATCCTTTACCCATGTACGTTATGACAGAATGTTGAGTAGTCTTCTCTTGGTATTCCATAGGTCTTTGGTGATTATATATGTCACCTCTGTTTGTATATGTCTGTTAACCCCGATATCGTAATGAAACCAATCCTCACACCTTTCCATTGGTGAACCATAAGCTTGTTTAATGAACCTGTGATTGCACTTCTCAGTGGAAATAACTGCCCTGCTATCTATTTTAGGTAACACCTATAAGTGATATGATATGATATGTGTCTTTCACTTTCTGACTTACTACAAGTCACGTGATTACCTCTAGACTCATCTACGGTGCTGCAAATGGCATTGTGTCCTTATTTTCCTTGGCTTCTATTCTGCCTTAGCGAGGTCCATTTTCAACAATGTGATTCCCTGAGGGTTGTGGATTAGCTGACCTGGGCAGCCTTACCCTGCCGGCCGGCCCTCCCCAGGTGTGCCTGGTTGAGGTCAATATAAACAGCGCTCCAGGCAGCAATAGCCCCTGAAGCTGTGCCTGACTCCATATTCTCTGCCCCGTCAGCAGTCTCGGGGCTGAGCTGGTGGGAGGGAAATAGGGGCCACAGCTTTGTTGGTGGCCTGGTGTGAGTGGGGTTCTGCTGGCCTTTCTGCAGGAGTTGCCAGGCTGCCACCTGTAAAGAAGAGGATGTGTCACCCATACCTTCCGCTGGAATTTCTCTCCGGACAGAGGTGAGGAAGGAAAAAAGCAGTGGGGACCGGGACAGGAGGGGTATCTCAGGCAGGATAATGGAAAGCTTCCGGAAGAGCGCACGGGGCCAGGACAACCTTGGCTGACCTGCAGTCACCACGTTGGCCTGCGTGCTGTCGCTGGTGTGGCTCCGCGGCCCTTCCTCTAGGCTTTCAAGCCCTTGTACATATTCAGGTGTTTTACCTGGGAAGGGTGGGAACAGTTCAGCAGCAGCTGGACTGGGGCTCAGCTCACCTTTATTCAGAGATGCCTCGGCAGGGTCTCCCAGCTTTGCAATGAGGACGCTCCTTGCGTGGGGGGTGGGTTGCTGGCTGGATGGGTGATGATTCCACACCTCTGACCAATTTCAGAATTGTTTACCGCTGGAGCAAGTGCCCTGATAGGGTTTTCCTCTGTACAACTGGTGGGTTCAGGTATTTTTCCGTTTATGGTTCAACTTAGATTTTATTCCTCTTTTATGTATTTATAGATATAAGCATGGAAATAATTCATTTCTATAAATACATCTGTGTGAAGGGAAGAACTTTTTTCTGTTTTATTTTTAAGTTTTATTTTTTTAAATTTTTAAATTTAATTTTATTTACTTTTTTATACAGCAGGTTATTATCACTTATGTATTTTATGCATATACATGTATACAGGTCAATCCCAATCTCCAACTCATCCCACCACCACCACCCCATGGCTTCCCACACTTGGTGTCCATACGTTTGTTCTCTACCTCTGCGTCTCTATTTCTTCCCTGCAAACCAGTTCATCTGTATCATTTTTTTAGGTTCCACATATATGCATTAATATACAATATTTGTTTTCCTCTTTCTGACTTACTCCATTCTGTATGACAGTCTCTAGATCCATCGATGTCTCTACAAATGACCCAGTTTCATTCCTTTTTATGGCCGAGTAATATTCCATTTTATATATGTACCCCATCTTTATCCATTCATCTGTCTGTGGGCATTTAGGTTGCTTCCATTACCTGGCTATTGTAAATAGTGCTGCAATGAACATCGTGGTGAATGTGCCTTTTTGATTTATCGTTTTCTCTGGGTATATGCCCAGAAGTGGGATTGCTGGATAAGATGGTAATTCTATTTCTAGTTTTTTTAAGGAAACTCCATACTGTTCTCCATAGTGACTGTATCAATTTACATTCCCACCAATAGTGGAAGAGGGTTCCTTTTGTCCACACCCTCCCCAGAATTTGTTGTTTGTAGATTTTCTGATGATGCCGATTCTAACAGGTGTGAGGGGATACCTCATTGTAGTTTTGATTTGCATTTCTCTAATAATTAGTGCTCTTGAGCAGCTTTTCATGTGCGTCTTGGCCCTCTCTGTGTCTTCTTTGAAGAAACGTCTCTTTAGATCTTCTGCCCATTTTTGTATTGGGTTTTTTTGTTTTTTTAACATTAAGGTGCATGAGCTGTTTATATATATTGGAGATTAAACCTTTGTCCATTGATTCGTTTGCAACTATTTTCGCCCATTCTGAGGGACGCCTTTTTCCATTCCCGTCTTTTTAACCAAAAAAGAAAGAAAGACAAAGAAGCAGAACACTAATGTGCATAAAATATGCCTTTTGAAACGGTCGTTTTGAAATATGGACGTCCTTTGAATTTTTTGGTCGATATGTGACCCCAGGATTTGTTTTCAGGGCAGGTGTCATTTACAGGCCTGCAATGATTTTGAATATCAACTGACCATTAGCGCTGGGATTAAAGCTGCTGTTGTGTGAAACGGCCACAAGGTGGCAGCAGTTATCCCTTACCAAATCTGGTTACTAGGGCAACAGAGCCTCAATGGAAGTCGTGTTCTAGATTGGAATTTAGAATGGAATGTGCCAGGAGAAAGCCCCTCAAGTTTCTCTCCCTACTTCTTGTTCGTATTTTTAATTTAATTTTTTATTTTTTATTACAGCAAGTATGATTACAATGTTTGGCTTATTGTAGGTGTCGAAGATGTGGTTCTTTTACACATATACAGATGTCTGTTCTTCCTGGGATCCTTTACCCATGTACGTTATGACAGAATGTTGAGTAGTCTTCTCTTGGTATTCCATAGGTCTTTGGTGATTATATATGTCACCTCTGTTTGTATATGTCTGTTAACCCCGATATCGTAATGAAACCAATCCTCACACCTTTCCATTGGTGAACCATAAGCTTGTTTAATGAACCTGTGATTGCACTTCTCAGTGGAAATAACTTCCCTGCTATCTATTTTAGGTAACACCTATAAGTGATATGATATGATATGTGTCTTTCACTTTCTGACTTACTACAAGTCACGTGATTACCTCTAGACTCATCTACGGTGCTGCAAATGGCATTGTGTCCTTATTTTCCTTGGCTTCTATTGTGCCTTAGCGAGGTCCATTTTCAACAATGTGATTCCCTGAGGGTTGTGGATTAGCTGACCTGGGCAGCCTTACCCTGCCGGCCGGCCCTCCCCAGGTGTGCCTGGTTGAGGTCAATATAAACAGCGCTCCAGGCAGCAATAGCCCCTGAAGCTGTGCCTGACTCCATATTCTCTGCCCCGTCAGCAGTCTCGGGGCTGAGCTGGTGGGAGGGAAATAGGGGCCACAGCTTTGTTGGTGGCCTGGTGTGAGTGGGGTTCTGCTGGCCTTTCTGCAGGAGTTGCCAGGCTGCCACCTGTAAAGAAGAGGATGTGTCACCCATACCTTCCGCTGGAATTTCTCTCCGGACAGAGGTGAGGAAGGAAAAAAGCAGTGGGGACCGGGACAGGAGGGGTATCTCAGGCAGGATAATGGAAAGCTTCCGGAAGAGCGCACGGGGCCAGGACAACCTTGGCTGACCTGCAGTCACCACGTTGGCCTGCGTGCTGTCGCTGGTGTGGCTCCGCGGCCCTTCCTCTAGGCTTTCAAGCCCTTGTACATATTCAGGTGTTTTACCTGGGAAGGGTGGGAACAGTTCAGCAGCAGCTGGACTGGGGCTCAGCTCACCTTTATTCAGAGATGCCTCGGCACGGTCCCCCAGCTTTGCAATGAGGACGCTCCTTGCATGGGGGGTGGGTTGCTGTCTGTATGGGAGATGATTCCCCACCTCTGACCAATTTCAGAATTGTTTACTGCTGGAGCAAGTGCCCTCATAGGGTTTTCCTCTGTATAACTGGTGGGTTCAGGTTTTTTTTTCGTTTATGGTTCAAGTTAGATTTTATTCCTCTTTTATGTATTTATAGATATAAGCATGGAAATAATTCATTCCTATAAATACATCTGTGTGAAGGGAAGAACATTTTTCTGTTTTATTTTTAAATTTTATATTTTAAAATTTAATTTTATTTACTTTTTTTATACAGCGGGTTATTATTAGTTATGTATTTTATGCATATACATGTATACAGGTCAATCTCAAACTCCCAACTCATCCCACCAGCACCATCCCATGGCTTCCCACACTTGGTGTCCATACGTTTGTCCTCTACCTCTGTGTCTCTATTTCTTCCCTGCAAACCAGTTCATCTGTACCATTTTTTAGGTTCCACATATATGCATTAATATACAATATTTGTTTTCCTCTTTCTGACTTACTTCATTCTGTATGACAGTCTCTAGATCCATCGATGTCTCTACAAATGACCCAGTTTCATTCCTTTTTATGGCCGAGTAATATTCCATTTTATATATGTACCCCATCTTTATCCATTCATCTGTCTGTGGGCATTTAGGTTGCTTCCATTACCTGGCTATTGTAAATAGTGCTGCAATGAACCTTGTGGTCAATGTGCCTTTTTGATTTATGGTTGTCTCTGGGTATATGCCCAAAAGTGGGATTGCTGGGTCAGATGGTAATTCTATTTCTAGATTTTTTAAGGAAACTCCATAGTGTTCTCCATAGTGACTCTATCAATTTACATTCCCACCAATAGTGGAAGAGGGCTCCTTTTGTCCACACCCTCCCCAGAATTTGTTGTTTGTAGATTTTCTGATGATGCCGATTCTAACAGGTGTGAAGTGATACCTCATTTTAGTTTTGATTTGCATTTCTCTAATAATTAGTGCTCTTGAGCAGCTTTTCATGTACGTCTTGGCCATCTCTGTGTCTTCTTTGAAGAAACGTCTCTTTAGATCTTCTGCCAATTTTGTATTGGGTTATTTGTTTTTTTAATAAGCTGCATGAGCTGTTTATATATATTGGAGATTAAACCTTTGTCCATTGATTCGTTTGCAAATATTTTCGCCCCTTCTGAGAGATGCCTTTTTCCATTCCCGTGTTTTTAACCAAAAAAGAAAGAAAGACAAAGAAGCAGAACACTAATGTGCATAAAATATGCCTTTTGAAACGGTCGTTTTGAAATATGGACGTCCTTTAAATTTTTTGGTCGATATGTGGCCCCAAGATTTGTTTTCAGGGCAGGTGTCATTTACACGCCTGCAATGATTTTGAATATCAACTGACCATTAGCACTGGGATTAAAGCTGCTGTTGTGTGAAACGGCCACTAGGTGGCAGCAGTTCTCCCTTAACACATCTGGTTACTAGGGCAACAGAGCCTCAAAGGACGACATGTTCTAGATTGGAATTTAGAATGGAATGTGCCAGGAGAAAGCCCCTCAAGTTTGTCTCCCTACTTCTTGTTTGTATTTTTAATTTAATTTTTTATTTTTTATTACAGCAAGTATGATTACAATGTTTGGCTTATTGTAGGTGTCGAAGATGTGGTTCTTTTACACATATACAGATGTCTGTTCTTCCTGGGATCCTTTACCCATGTACGTTATGACAGAATGTTGAGTAGTCTTCTCTTGGTATTCCATAGGTCTTTGGTGATTATATATGTCACCTCTGTTTGTATATGTCTGTTAACCCCGATATCGTAATGAAACCAATCCTCACACCTTTCCATTGGTGAACCATAAGCTTGCTTAATGAACCTGTGATTGCACTTCTCAGTGGAAATAACTGCCCTGCTATCTATTTTAGGTAACACCTCTAAGTGATATGATATGATATGTGTCTTTCACTTTCTGACTTACTACAAGTCACGTGATTACCTCTAGACTCATCTACGGTGCTGCAAATGGCATTGTGTCCTTATTTTCCTTGGGTTCTATTCTGCCTTAGCGAGGTCCATTTTCAACAATGTGATTCCCTGAGGGTTGTGGATTAGCTGACCTGGGCAGCCTTACCCTGCCGGCCGGCCCTCCCCAGGTGTGCCTGGTTGAGGTCAATATAAACAGCGCTCCAGGCAGCAATAGCCCCTGAAGCTGTGCCTGAGTCCATATTCTCTGCCCCGTCAGCAGTCTCGGTGCTGTGCTGGTGGGAGGGAGTGAGGGGCCACCGCTTTGTTGGTGGCCCTGTGTGAGTGGGGTTCTGCTGGCCTTTCTGCAGGAGTTGCCGAGCTGCCACCTGTAAAGAAGAGGATGTGTCCCCCAGACCTTCCGCTGGAATTTCTCTCCGGACAGAGGTGAGGAAGGAAAAAAGCAGTGGGGGCCGGGACAAGAGGGGTATGTCAGGCAGGACAATGGAAAGCTTCCGGAAGAGCACCCGGGGCCAGGATCACCCTGGCTGGCCTGCAGTCACCAAGTTTGCCTGCGTGCTGTGGCTGGTGTGGCTCCACGGCCCTTCCTCTAGGCTTTCAAGCCTTTGTACATATTCAGGTGTTTTACCTGGGAAGGGTGGGAACAGTTCAGCAGCAGCTGGACTGGGGCTCAGCTCACCTTTATTCAGAGATGCCTCGGCACGGTCCCCCAGCTTTGCAATGAGGACGCTCCTTGCATGGGGGGTGGGTTGCTGTCTGTATGGGAGATGATTCCCCACCTCTGACCAATTTCAGAATTGTTTACTGCTGGAGCAAGTGCCCTCATAGGGTTTTCCTCTGTATAACTGGTGGGTTCAGGTTTTTTTTTCGTTTATGGTTCAAGTTAGATTTTATTCCTCTTTTATGTATTTATAGATATAAGCATGGAAATAATTCATTCCTATAAATACATCTGTGTGAAGGGAAGAACATTTTTCTGTTTTATTTTTAAATTTTATATTTTAAAATTTAATTTTATTTACTTTTTTTATACAGCGGGTTATTATTAGTTATGTATTTTATGCATATACATGTATACAGGTCAATCTCAAACTCCCAACTCATCCCACCAGCACCATCCCATGGCTTCCCACACTTGGTGTCCATACGTTTGTCCTCTACCTCTGTGTCTCTATTTCTTCCCTGCAAACCAGTTCATCTGTACCATTTTTTAGGTTCCACATATATGCATTAATATACAATATTTGTTTTCCTCTTTCTGACTTACTTCATTCTGTATGACAGTCTCTAGATCCATCGATGTCTCTACAAATGACCCAGTTTCATTCCTTTTTATGGCCGAGTAATATTCCATTTTATATATGTACCCCATCTTTATCCATTCATCTGTCTGTGGGCATTTAGGTTGCTTCCATTACCTGGCTATTGTAAATAGTGCTGCAATGAACCTTGTGGTCAATGTGCCTTTTTGATTTATGGTTGTCTCTGGGTATATGCCCAAAAGTGGGATTGCTGGGTCAGATGGTAATTCTATTTCTAGATTTTTTAAGGAAACTCCATAGTGTTCTCCATAGTGACTCTATCAATTTACATTCCCACCAATAGTGGAAGAGGGCTCCTTTTGTCCACACCCTCCCCAGAATTTGTTGTTTGTAGATTTTCTGATGATGCCGATTCTAACAGGTGTGAAGTGATACCTCATTTTAGTTTTGATTTGCATTTCTCTAATAATTAGTGCTCTTGAGCAGCTTTTCATGTACGTCTTGGCCATCTCTGTGTCTTCTTTGAAGAAACGTCTCTTTAGATCTTCTGCCAATTTTGTATTGGGTTATTTGTTTTTTTAATAAGCTGCATGAGCTGTTTATATATATTGGAGATTAAACCTTTGTCCATTGATTCGTTTGCAAATATTTTCGCCCCTTCTGAGAGATGCCTTTTTCCATTCCCGTGTTTTTAACCAAAAAAGAAAGAAAGACAAAGAAGCAGAACACTAATGTGCATAAAATATGCCTTTTGAAACGGTCGTTTTGAAATATGGACGTCCTTTAAATTTTTTGGTCGATATGTGGCCCCAAGATTTGTTTTCAGGGCAGGTGTCATTTACACGCCTGCAATGATTTTGAATATCAACTGACCATTAGCACTGGGATTAAAGCTGCTGTTGTGTGAAACGGCCACTAGGTGGCAGCAGTTCTCCCTTAACACATCTGGTTACTAGGGCAACAGAGCCTCAAAGGACGACATGTTCTAGATTGGAATTTAGAATGGAATGTGCCAGGAGAAAGCCCCTAAAGTTTGACTCCCTACTTCTTGTTCGTATATTTAATTTAATTTTTTTATTTTTTATTATAGCAAGTTTGATTACAATGTTTGGCTTGTTGTAGGTGTGGAAGATGTGGTTCTTTTACACCTATACAGATGTCTGTTCTTCCTGGGATCCTTTTCCCATGTACGTTATGAGAGAATGTTGAGTAGTCTTCTCTTGGTATTCCGTAGGTCTTTGGTGATTATATATGTCACCTCTGTTTGAATATGTCTGTTAACACCGATATCGTAATGAAACCAATCCTCACACCTTTCCATTGGTGGACCATAAGTTTGTTTAATGAATCTATGATTGCACTTCTCAGTGCAAATGACTGCCCTGGTTTCTATCTTAGGTAACACCTATAAGTGATATTATATGATATGTGTCTTTCACTTTCTGACTTACTACAAGTCACGTGATTACCTCCAGACTCATCTACGGTGCTGCAAATGGCATTGTGTCCTTATTTTCCTTGGCTTCTATTGTGCCTTAGCGAGGTCCATTTTCAACAATGTGATTCCCTGAGGGTTGTGGATTAGCTGACCTGGGCCGCCTTACCCTGCCGGTCGGCCCTCCCCAGTTGTGCCTGGTTGAGGTCAATATAAACAGCGCTCCAGGCAGCAATAGCCCCTGAAGCTGTGCCTGAGTCCATATTCTCTGCCCCGTCAGCAGTCTCGGGGCTGTGCTGGTGGGAGGGATTGAGGGGCCACAGCTTTGTTGGTGGCCCGGTGTGAGTATGGTTCTGCTGGCCTTTCTGCAGGAGTTGCCAGGCTGCCACCTGTAAAGAAGAGGATGTGTCACCCATACCTTCCGCTGTAATTTCTCTCCGGACAGAGGTGAGGAAGGAAAAAAGCAGTGGGGCCCGTGACAAGAGGGGTATGTCAGGCAGGACAATGGAAAGCTTCCGGAAGAGCGCCCGGGGCCAGGATCACCCTGGCTGGCCTGCAGTCACCAAGTTGGCCTGCGCGCTGTCGCTGGTGTGGCTCCACGGCCCTTCCTCTAGGCTTTCAAGCCTTTGTACATATTCAGGTGTTTTACCTGGGAAGGGTGGGAACAGTTCAGCAGCAGCTGGCCTGGGGCTCATCTCACCTTTATTCAGAGATGCCTCGGCACGGTCCCCCAGCTTTGCAATGAGGACGCTCCTTGCATGGGGGTTGGGTTCCTGGCTGGATGGGAGATGATTCCCCACCTCTGACCAATTTCAGAATTGTTTACCGCTGGAGCAGGTGTCCTGATAGCGTTTTCCTCTGTATAACTGGTGGGTTCAGGTTTTTTTTTCATTTATGGTTCAAGTTAGATTTTATTCCTCTTTTATGTATTTATAGATATAAGCATGGAAATAATTCATTCCTATAAATACATCTGTGTGAAGGGAAGAACTTTTTTCTGTTTTATTTTTAAATTTTATATTTTAAAATTTTGAAATTTAATTTTATTTACTTTTTTATACAGCGGGTTATTATTAGTTATGTATTTTATGCATATACATGTATATAGGTCAATCTCAAACTCCCAACTCATCCCAACACCACCACCCCATGCCTTCCCACACTTGGTGTCCATACGTTTGTTCTCTACCTCTGCGTCTCTATTTCTTCCCTGCAAACCAGTTCATCTGTACCATTTTTTAGGTTCGACATATATGCATTTATAAACAATATTTGTTTTCCTCTTTCTGACTTTCTTCATTCTGTATGACAGTCTAGATCCATCGATGTCTCTACAAATGACCCAGTTTCATTCCTTTTTATGGCCGAGTAATATTCCATTTTATATATGTACCCCATCTTTATCCATTCATCTGTCTGTGGGCATTTAGGTTGCTTCCATTACCTGGCTATTGTAAATAGTGCTGCAATGAACCTTGTGGTGAATGTGCCTTTTTGATTTATGGTTGTCTCTGGGTATATGCCCAAAAGTGGGATTGATGGGTCAGATGGTAATTCTATTTCTAGTTTTTTAAAGGAAACTCCATACTCTTCTCCATAGTGACTGTATCAATTTACATTCCCACCAATAGTGGAAGAGGGCTCCTTTTGTCCACACCCTCCCCAGAATTTGTTGTTTGTAGATTTTCTGATGATGCCGATTCTAACAGGTGTGAGGTGATACCTCATTTTAGTTTTGATTTGCATTTCTCTAATAATTAGTGCTCTTGAGCAGCTTTTCATGTGCGTCTTGGCCCTCTCTGTGTCTTCTTTGAAGAAACGTCTCTTTAGATCTTCTGCCCATTTTTGTATTGGGTTGTTTGTTTTTTTAATAAGCTGCATGAGCTGTTTATATATATTGGAGATTAAACCTTTGTCCATTGATTCGTTTGCAACTATTTTCGCCCATTCTGAGGGATGCCTTTTTCCATTCCCGTCTTTTTAACCAAAAAAGAAAGAAAGACAAAGAAGCAGAACACTAATGTGCATAAAATATGCCTTTTGAAACGGTCGTTTTGAAATATGGACGTCCTTTGAATTTTTTGGTCGATATGTGACCCCAGGATTTGTTTTCAGGGCAGGTGTCATTTACAGGCCTGCAATGATTTTGAATATCAACTGACCATTAGCGCTGGGATTAAAGCTGCTGTTGTGTGAAACGGCCACAAGGTGGCAGCAGTTATCCCTTACCAAATCTGGATACTTGGGCAACAGAGCCTCAATGGAAGTAGTGTTCTAGATTGGAATTTAGAATGGAATGTGCCAGGAGAAAGCCCCTCAAGTTTGTCTCCCTACTTCTTGTTCGTATTTTTAATTTAATTTTTTATTTTTTATTACAGCAAGTATGATTACAATGTTTGGCTTATTGTAGGTGTCGAAGATGTGGTTCTTTTACACATATTCAGATGTCTGTTCTTCCTGGGATCCTTTACCCATGTACGTTATGACAGAATGTTGAGTAGTCTTCTCTTGGTATTCCATAGGTCTTTGGTGATTATATATGTCACCTCTGTTTTTATATGTCTGTTAACCCCGATATCGTAATGAAACCAATCCTCACACCTTTCCATTGGTGAGCCATAAGCTTGTTTAATGAACCTGTGATTGCACTTCTCAGTGGAAATAACTGCCCTGCTATCTATTTTAGGTAACACCTCTAAGTGATATGATATGATATGTGTCTTTCACTTTCTGACTTACTACAAGTCACGTGATTACCTCTAGACTCATCTACGGTGCTGCAAATGGCATTGTGTCCTTATTTTCCTTGGCTTCTATTCTGCCTTAGCGAGGTCCATTTTCAACAATGTGATTCCCTGAGGGTTGTGGGTTAGCTGACCTGGGCAGCCTTACCCTGCCGGCCGGCCCTTCCCAGGTGTGCCTGGTTGAGGTCAATAGAAACAGCGCTCCAGGCAGCAATAGCCCCTGAAGCTGTGCCTGAATCCATATTCTCTGCCCCGTCAGCAGTCTCGGGGCTGAGCTGGTGGGAGGGAAATAGGGGCCACAGCTTTGTTGGTGGCCTGGTGTGAGTGGGGTTCTGCTGGCCTTTCTGCAGGAGTTGCCAGGCTGCCACCTGTAAAGAAGAGGATGTGTCACCCATACCTTCCGCTGGAATTTCTCTCCGGACAGAGGTGAGGAAGGAAAAAATCAGTGGGGACCGGGACAGGAGGGGTATCTCAGGCAGGATAATGGAAAGTTTCCGGAAGAGCGCACGGGGCCAGGACAACCTTGGCTGACCTGCAGTCACCACGTTGGCCTGCGTGCTGTCGCTGGTGTGGCTCCGCGGCCCTTCCTCTAGGCTTTCAAGCCCTTGTACATATTCAGGTGTTTTACCTGGGAAGGGTGGGAACAGTTCAGCAGCAGCTGGACTGGGGCTCAGCTCACCTTTATTCAGAGATGCCTCGGCACGGTCTCCCAGCTTTGCAATGAGGACGCTCCTTGCGTGGGGTTGGGTTGCTGGCTGGATGGGTGATGATTCCACACCTCTGACCAATTTCAGAATTGTTTACCGCTGGAGCAAGTGCCCTGATAGGGTTTTCCTGTGTACAACTGGTGGGTTCAGGTATTTTTTCGTTTACGGTTCAACTTAGATTTTATTCCTCTTTTATGTATTTATAGATATAAGCATGGAAATAATTCATTTCTATAAATACATCTGTGTGAAGGGAAGAACTTTTTTCTGTTTTAGTTTTAAGTTTTATTTTTTTAAATTTTTAAATTTAATTTTATTTACTTTTTTATACAGCAGGTTATTATCACTTATGTATTTTATGCATATACATGTATACAGGTCAATCCCAATCTCCCAACTCATCCCACCACCACCACCCCATGGCTTCCCACACTTGGTGTCCATACGTTTGTTGTCTACCTCTGCGTCTCTATTTCTTCCCTGCAAACCAGTTCATCTGTATCATTTTTTCAGGTTCCACATATATGCATTAATATACAATATTTGTTTTCCTCTTTCTGACTTACTCCATTCTGTATGACAGTCTCTAGATCCATCGATGTCTCTACAAATGACCCAGTTTCATTCCTTTTTATGGCCGAGTAATATTCCATTTTATATATGTACCCCATCTTTATCCATTCATCTGTCTGTGGGCATTTAGGTTGCTTCCATTACCTGGCTCTTGTAAATAGTGCTGCAATGAACATCGTGGTGAATGTGCCTTTTTGATTTATGGTTTTCTCTGGGTATATGCCCAGAAGTGGGATTGCTGGATCAGATGGTAATTCTATTTCTAGTTTTTTTAAGGAAACTCCATACTGTTCTCCATAGTGACTGTATCAATTTACATTCCCACCAATAGTGGAAGAGGGTTCCTTTTGTCCACACCCTCCCCAGAATTTGTTGTTTGTAGAATTTCTGATGATGCCGATTCTAACAGGTGTGAGGGGATACCTCATTGTAGTTTTGATTTGCATTTCTCTAATAATTAGTGCTCTTGAGCAGCTTTTCATGTGCGTCTTGGCCCTCTCTGTGTCTTCTTTGAAGAAACGTCTCTTTAGATCTTCTGCCCATTTTTGTATTGGGTTTTTTGTGTTTTTAACATTAAGGTGCATGAGCTGTTTATATATATTGGAGATTAAACCTTTGTCCATTGATTCGTTAGCAACTATTTTCGCCCATTCTGAGGGATGCCTTTATCCATTCCCGTCTTTTTAACCAAAAAAGAAAGAAAGACAAAGAAGGAGAACACTAATGTGCATAAAATATGCCTTTTGATACAGTCGTTTCGAAATATGGACGTCCTTTGAATTTTTTGGTCGATATGTGACCCCAGGATTTGTTTTCAGGGCAGGTGTCATTTACAGGCCTGCAATGATTTTGAGTATCAACTGACCATTAGCGCTGGGATTAAAACTGCTGTTGTGTGAAACGGCCACAAGGTGGCAGCAGTTCTCCCTTACCAAATCTGGTTACTAGGGCAAGAGAGCCTCAATGGAAGTTGTGTTCTAGATTGGAATTTAGAATGGAATGTGCCAGGAGAAAGCCCCTCAAGTTTGTCTCCCTACTTCTTGTTCGTATTTTTAATTTAATTTTTATTTTTTATTACAGCAAGTATGATTACAATGTTTGGCTTATTGTAGGTGTCGAAGATGTGGTTCTTTTACACATATACAGATGTCTGTTCTTCCTGGGATCCTTTACCCATGTACGTTATGACAGAATGTTGAGTAGTCTTCTCTTGGTATTCCATAGGTCTTTGGTGATTATATATGTCACCTCTGTTTGTATATGTCTGTTAATCCCGATATCGTAATGAAACCAATCCTCACACCTTTCCATTGGTGAGCCATAAGCTTGTTTAATGAACCTGTGATTGCACTTCTCAGTGGAAATAACTGCCCTGCTATCTATTTTAGGTAACACCTCTAAGTGATATGATATGATATGTGTCTTTCACTTTCTGACTTACTACAAGTCACGTGATTACCTCTAGACTCATCTACGGTGCTGCCAATGGCATTGTGTCCTTATTTTCCTTGGCTTCTATTCTGCCTTAGCGAGGTCCATTTTCAACAATGTGATTTCCTGAGGGTTGTGGATTAGCTGACCTGGGCAGCCTTACCCTGCCGGCCGGCCCTCCCTAGGTGTGCCTGGTTGAGGTCAATATAAACAGCGCTCCAGGCAGCAATAGCTCCTGAAGCTGTGCCTGACTCCATATTCTCTGCCCCGTCAGCAGTCTCGGGGCTGAGCTGGTGGGAGGGAAATAGGGGCCACAGCTTTGTTGGTGGCCTGGTGTGAGTGGGGTTCTGCTGGCCTTTCTGCAGGAGTTGCCAGGCTGCCACCTGTAAAGAAGAGGATGTGTCACCCATACCTTCCGCTGGAATTTCTCTCCGGACAGAGGTGAGGAAGGAAAAAAGCAGTGGGGACCGGGACAGGAGGGGTATCTCAGGCAGGATAATGGAAAGCTTCCAGAAGAGCGCACGGGGCCAGGACAACCTTGGCTAACCTGCAGTCACCAAGTTGGCCTGCGTGCTGTCGCTGGTGTGGCTCCGCGGCCCTTCCTCTAGTCTTTCAAGCCCTTGTACATATTCAGGTGTTTTACCTGGGAAGGGTGGGAACAGTTCAGCAGCAGCTGGACTGGGGCTCAGCTCACCTTTATTCAGAGATGCCTCGGCACGGTCTCCCAGCTTTGCAATGAGGACGCTCCTTGCGTGGGGGGTGGGTTGCTGGCTGGATGGGTGATGATTCCACACCTCTGACCAATTTCAGGATTGTTTACCGCTGGAGCAAGTGCCCTGATAGGGTTTTCCTCTGTATAACTGGTGGGTTCAGGTATTTTTTCGTTTATGGTTCAACTTAGATTTTATTCCTCTTTTATGTATTTATAGATATAAGCATGGAAATAATTCATTTCTATAAATACATCTGTGTGAAGGGAAGAACTTTTTTCTGTTTTATTTTTAAGTTTTATTTTTTAAATTTTTAAATTTAATTTTATTTACTTTTTTATACAGCAGGTTATTATCATTTATGTATTTTATGCATATACATGTATACAGGTCAATCCCAATCTCCCAACTCATCCCACTACCACCACCCCATGGCTTCCCACACTTGTTGTCCATACGTTTGTTCTCTACCTCTGCGTCTCTATTTCTTCCCTGCAAACCAGTTCATCTGTATCATTTTTTTAGGTTCCACATATATGCATTAATATACAATATTTGTTTTCCTCTTTCTGACTTACTCCATTCTGTATGACAGTCTCTAGATCCATCGATGTCTCTACAAATGACCCAGTTTCATTCCTTTTTATGGCCGAGTAATATTCCATTTTATATATGTACCCCATCTTTATCCATTCATCTGTCTGTGGGCATTTAGGTTGCTTCCATTACCTGGCTCTTGTAAATAGTGCTGCAATGAACATCGTGGTGAATGTGCCTTTTGATTTATGGTTTTCTATGGGTATATGCCCAGAAGTGGGATTGCTGGATCAGATGGTAATTCTATTTCTAGTTTTTTTAAGGAAACTCCATACTGTTCTCCATAGTGACTGTATCAATTTACATTCCCACCAATAGTGGAAGAGGGTTCCTTTTGTCCACACCCTCCCCAGAATTTGTTGTTTGTAGATTTTCTGATGATGCCGATTCTAACAGGTGTGAGGGGATACCTCATTGTAGTTTTGATTTGCATTTCTCTAATAATTAGTGCTCTTGAGCAGCTTTTCATGTGCGTCTTGGCCCTCTCTGTGTCTTCTTTGAAGAAACGTCTCTTTAGATCTTCTGCCCATTTTTGTATTGGCTTTTTTGTGTTTTTAACATTAAGGTGCATGAGCTGTTTATATATATTGGAGATTAAACCTTTGTCCATTGATTCGTTAGCAACAATTTTCGCCCATTCTGAGGGATGCCTTTTTCCATTCCCGTCTTTTTAACCAAAAAAGAAAGAAAGACAAAGAAGCAGAACACTAATGTGCATAAAATATGCCTTTTAATACGGTCGTTTCGAAATATGGACGTCCTTTGAATTTTTTGGTCGATATGTGACCCCAGGATTTGTTTTCAGGGCAGGTGTCATTTACAGGCCTGCAATGATTTTGAGTATCAACTGACCATTAGCGCTGGGATTAAAGCTGCTGTTGTGTGAAACGGCCACAAGGTGGCAGCAGTTATCCCTTACCAAATCTGGTTACTAGGGCAACAGAGCCTCAATGGAAGTCGTGTTCTAGATTGGAATTTAGAATGGAATGTGCCAGGAGAAAGCCCCTCAAGTTTCTCTCCCTACTTCTTGTTCGTATTTTTAATTTAATTTTTTATTTTTTATTACAGCAAGTATGATTACAATGTTTGGCTTATTGTAGGTGTCGAAGATGTGGTTCTTTTACACATATACAGATGTCTGTTCTTCCTGGGATCCTTTACCCATGTACGTTATGACAGAATGTTGAGTAGTCTTCTCTTGGTATTCCATAGGTCTTTGGTGATTATATATGTCACCTCTGTTTGTATATGTCTGTTAACCCCGATATCGTAATGAAACCAATCCTCACACCTTTCCATTGGTGAACCATAAGCTTGTTTAATGAACCTGTGATTGCACTTCTCAGTGGAAATAACTGCCCTGCTATCTATTTTAGGTAACACCTCTAAGTGATATGATATGATATGTGTCTTTCACTTTCTGACTTACTACAAGTCACGTGATTACCTCTAGACTCATCTACGGTGCTGCAAATGGCATTGTGTCCTTATTTTCCTTGGCTTCTATTCTGCCTTAGCGAGGTCCATTTTCAACAATGTGATTCCCTGAGGGTTGTGGATTAGCTGACCTGGGGAGCCTTACCCTGCCGGCCGGCCCTCCCCAGGTGTGCCTGGTTGAGGTCAATATAAACAGCGCTCCAGGCAGCAATAGCCCCTGAAGCTGTGCCTGACTCCATATTCTCTGCCCCGTCAGCTGTCTCGGGGCTGAGCTGGTGGGAGGGAAATAGGGGCCACAGCTTTGTTGGTGGCCTGGTGTGAGTTGGGTTCTGCTGGCCTTTCTGCAGGAGTTGCCAGGCTGCCACTTGTAAAGAAGAGGATGTGTCACCCATACCTTCCGCTGGAATTTCTCTCCGGACAGAGGTGAGGAAGGAAAAAAGCAGTGGGGACAGGGTCAGGAGGGGTTTCTCAGGCGGGATAATGGAAAGCTTCCGGAAGAGCGCACGGGGCCAGGACAACTTTGACTGACCTGCAGTCACCACGTTGGCCTGCGTGCTGTCGCTGGTGTGACACCGCGGCCCTTCCTCTCGGCTTTCAAGCCCTTGTACATATTCAGGTGTTTTACCTGGGAAGGGTGGGAACAGTTCAGCAGCAGCTGGACTGGGGCTCAGCTCACCTTTATTCAGAGATGCCTCGGCACGGTCTCCCAGCTTTGCAATGAGCACGCTCCTTGCGTGGGGGGTGGGTTGCTGGCTGGATGGGTGATGATTCCACACCTCTGACCAATTTCAGAATTGTTTACCGCTGGAGCAAGTGCCCTGATAGGGTTTTCCTCTGTATAACTGGTGGGTTCAGGTATTTTTTCGTTTATGGTTCAACTTAGATTTTATTCCTCTTTTATGTATTTATAGATATAAGCATGGAAATAATTCATTTCTATAAATACATCTGTGTGAAGGGAAGAACTCTTTTCTATTTTATTTTTAAGTTTTATTTTTTTAAATTTTTAAATTTAATATTATTTACTTTTTTATACAGCAGGTTATTATCACTTATGTATTTTATGCATATAGATGTATACAGGTCAATCCCAATCTCCCAACTCATCCCACCACCACCACCCCCTGGCTTCCCAAACTTGGTGTCCATACGTTTGTTCTCTACCTCTGCGTCTCTATTTTTTCCCTGCAAACCAGTTCATCTGTATCATTTTTTTTGGTTCCACATATATGCATTAATATACAATATTTGTTTTCCTCTTTCTGACTTACTTCATTCTGTATGACAGGCTCTAGATCCATCGATGTCTCTACAAATGAACCAGTTTCATTCCTTTTTATGGCCGAGTAATATTCCATTTTATATATATACCCCATCTTTATCCATTCATCTGTCTGTGGGCATTTAGGTTGCTTCCATTACCTGGCTATTGTAAATAGTGCTGCAATGAACATCGTGGTGAATGTGCCTTTTTGATTTATGGTTTTCTCTGGGTATATGCCCAGAAGTGGGATTGCTGGATCAGATGGTAATTCTATTTCTAGTTTTTTTAAGGAAACTCCATACTGTTCTCCATAGTGACTGTATCAATTTACATTCCCACCAATAGTGGAAGAGGGTTCCTTTTGTCCACACCCTCCCCAGAATTTGTTGTTTGTAGAATTTCTGATGATGCCGATTCTAACAGGTGTGAGGGGATACCTCATTGTAGTTTTGATTTGCATTTCTCTAATAATTAGTGCTCTTGAGCAGCTTTTCATGTGCGTCTTGGCCCTCTCTGTGTCTTCTTTGAAGAAACGTCTCTTTAGATCTTCTGCCCATTTTTGTATTGGGTTTTTTTGTTTTTTTAACATTAAGGTGCATGAGCTGTTTATATATATTGGAGATTAAACCTTTGTCTATTGATTCGTTTGCAACTATTTTCGCCCATTCTGAGGGACGTCTTTTTCCATTCCCGTCTTTTTAACCAAAAAAGAAAGAAAGACAAAGAAGCAGAACACTAATGTGCATAAAATATGCCTTTTGAAACGGTCGTTTTGAAATATGGACGTCCTTTGAATTTTTTGGTCGATATGTGACCCCATGATTTGTTTTCAGGGAAGGTGTCATTTACAGGCCTGCAATGATTTTGAATATCAACTGACCATTAGCGCTGGGATTAAAGCTGCTGTTGTGTGAAACGGCCACAAGGTGGCAGCAGTTCTCCCTTACCAAATCTGGTTACTAGGGCAACAGAGCCTCAATGGAAGTCCTGTACTAGATTGGAATTTAGAATGGAATGTGCCAGGAGAAAGCCCCTCAAGTTTGTCTCCCTACTTCTTGTTCGTATTTTTAATTTTATTTTTTATTTTTTATTACAGCAAGTATGATTACAATGTTTGGCTTATTGTAGGTGTCGAAGATGTGGTTCTTTTACACATATACAGATGTCTGTTCTTCCTGGGATCCTTTACCCATGTACGTTATGACAGAATGTTGAGTAGTCTTCTCTTGGTATTCCATAGGTCTTTGGTGATTATATATGTCACCTCTGTTTGTATATGTCTGTTAACCCCGATATCGTAATGAAACTAATCCTCACACCTTTCCATTGGTGAGCCATAAGCTTGTTTAATGAACCTGTGATTGCACTTCTCAGTGGAAATAACTGCCCTGCTATCTATTTTAGGTAACACCTATAAGTGATATGATATGTGTCTTTCACTTTCTGACTTACTACAAGTCACGTGATTACCTCTAGACTCATGTACGGTGCTGCAAATGGCATTGTGTCCTTATTTTCCTTGGCTTCTATTCTGCCTTAGCGAGGTCCATTTTCAACAATGTGATTCCCTGAGGGTTGTGGATTAGCTGACCTGGGCAGCCTTACCCTGCCGGCCGGCCCTCCCCAGGTGTGCCTGGTTGAGGTCAATATAAACAGCGCTCCAGGCAGCAATAGCCCCTGAAGCTGTGCCTGACTCCATATTCTCTGCCCCGTCAGCTGTCTCGGGGCTGAGCTGGTGGGAGGGAAATAGGGGCCACAGCTTTGTTGGTGGCCTGGTGTGAGTGGGGTTCTGCTGGCCTTTCTGCAGGAGTTGCCAGGCTGCCACCTGTAAAGAAGAGGATGTGTCACCCATACCTTCCGCTGGAATTTCTCTCCGGACAGAGGTGAGGAAGGAAAAAAGCAGTGGGGACAGGGTCAGGAGGGGTTTCACAGGCGGGATAATGGAAAGCTTCCGGAAGAGCGCACGGGGCCAGGACAACTTTGGCTGACCTGCAGTCACCACGTTGGCCTGCGTGCTGTCGCTGGTGTGGCTCCGCGGCCCTTCCTCTAGGCTTTCAAGCCCTTGTACATATTCAGGTGTTTTACCTGGGAAGGGTGGGAACAGTTCAGCAGCAGCTGGACTGGGGCTCAGCTCACCTTTATTCAGAGATGCCTCGGCACGGTCTCCCAGCTTTGCAATGAGGACGCTCCTTGCGTGGGGGGTGGGTTGCTGGCTGGATGGGTGATGATTCCACACCTCTGACCAATTTCAGAATTGTTTACCGCTGGAGCAAGTGCCCTGATAGGGTTTTCCTCTGTATAACTGGTGGGTTCAGGTATTTTTTCGTTTATGGTTCAACTTAGATTTTATTCCTCTTTTATGTATTTATAGATATAAGCATGGAAATAATTCATTTCTCTAAATACATCTGTGTGAAGGGAAGAACTCTTTTCGGTTTATTTTTAAATTTTATTTTTTTAAATTTTTAAATTTAATTTTATTTACTTTTTTATACAGCAGGTTATTATCACTTATGTATTTTATGCATATACATGTATACAGGTCAATCCCAATCTCCCAACTCATCCCACCACCACCACCCCATGGCTTCCCACACTTGGTGTCCATACGTTTCTTCTCTACCTCTGCGTCTCTATTTCTTCCCTGCAAACCAGTTCATCTGTATCATTTTTTTAGGTTCCACATATATGCATTAATATACAATATTTGTTTTCCTCTTTCTGACTTACTTCATTCTGTATGACAGTCTCTAGATCCATCGATGTCTCTACAAATGACCCAGTTTCATTCCTTTTTATGGCCGAGTAATATTCCATTTTATATATGTACCCCATCTTTATCCATTCATCTGTCTGTGGGCATTTAGGTTGCTTCCATTACCTGGCTATTGTAAATAGTGCTGCAATGAACATCATGGTGAATGTGCCTTTTTGATTTTTGGTTTTCTCTGGGTATATGCCCAGAAGTGGGATTGCTGGATCAGATGGTAATTCTATTTCTAGTGTTTTTAAGGAAACTCCATACTGTTCTCCATAGTGACTGTATCAATTTACATTCCCACCAATAGTGGAAGAGGGTTCCTTTTGTCCACACCCTCCCCAGAATTTGTTGTTTGTAGATTTTCTGATGATGCCGATTCTAACAGGTGTGAGGGGATACCTCATTGTAGTTTTGATTTGCATTTGTCTAATAATTAGTGCTCTTGAGCAGCTTTTCATGTGCGTCTGGGCCCTCTCTGTGTCTTCATTGAAGAAACGTCTCTTTAGATCTTCTGCCCATTTTTGTATTGGGTTTTTTGTTTTTTTAACATTAAGGTGCATGAGCTGTTTATATATATTGGAGATTAAACCTTTGTCCATTGATTCGTTTGCAACTATTTTCGCCCATTCTGAGGGATGCCTTTTTCCATTCCCGTCTTTTTAACCAAAAAAGAAAGAAAGACAAAGAAGCAGAACACTAATGTGCATAAAATATGCCTTTTGAAACGGTCGTTTTGAAATATGGACGTCCTTTGAATTTTTTGGTCGATATGTGACCCCAGGATTTGTTTTCAGGGCAGGTGTCATTTACAGGCCTGCAATGATTTTGAGTATCAACTGACCATTAGCTCTGGGATTAAAGCTGCTGTTGTGTGAAACGGCCACAAGGTGGCAGCAGTTATCCCTTACCAAATCTGGTTACTAGGGCAACAGAGCCTCAATGGAAGTCGTGTTCTAGATTGGAATTTAGAATGGAATGTGCCAGGAGAAAGCCCCTCAAGTTTGTCTCCCTACTTCTTGTTCGTATTATTAATTTAATTTTTTATTTTTTATTACAGCAAGTATGATTACAATGTTTGGCTTATTGTAGGTGTCGAAGATGTGGTTCTTTTACACATATACAGATGTCTTTTCTTCCTGGGATCCTTTACCCATGTACGTTATGACAGAATGTTGAGTAGTCTTCTCTTGGTATTCCATAGGTCTTTGGTGATTATATATGTCACCTCTGTTTGTGTATGTCTGTTAACCCCGATATCGTAATGAAACCAATCCTCACACCTTTCCATTGGTGAACCATAAGCTTGTTTAATGAACCTGTGATAGCACTTCTCAGTGGAAATAACTGCCCTGCTATCTATTTTAGATAACACCTATAAGTGATATGGTATGATATGTGTCTTTCACTTTCTGACTTACTACAAGTCACGTGATTACCTCTAGACTCATCTACGGTGCTGCAAATGGCATTGTGTCCTTATTTTCCTTGGCTTCTATTCTGCCTTAGCGAGGTCCATTTTCAACAATGTGATTCCCTGAGGGTTGTGGATTAGCTGACCTGGGCAGCCTTACCTTGCCGGCCGGCCCTCCCAAGGTGTGCCTGGTTGAGGTCAATATAAACAGCGCTCCAGGCAGCAATAGCCCCTGAAGCTGTGCCTGACTCCATATTCTCTGCCCCGTCAGCTGTCTCGGGGCTGAGCTGGTGGGAGGGAAATAGGGGCCACAGCTTTGTTGGTGGCCTGGTGTGAGTGGGGTTCTGCTGGCCTTTCTGCAGGAGTTGCCAGGCTGCCACCTGTAAAGAAGAGGATGTGTCACCCATACCTTCCGCTGGAATTTCTCTCCGGACAGAGGTGAGGAAGGAAAAAAGCAGTGGGGACAGGTTCAGGAGGGGTTTCACAGGCGGGATAATGGAAAGCTTCTGGAAGAGCGCACGGGGCCAGGACAACTTTGGCTGACCTGCAGTCACCACGTTGGCCTGCGTGCTGTCGCTGGTGTGGCTCCGCGGCCCTTCCTCTAGGCTTTCAAGCCCTTGTACATATTCAGGTGTTTTACCTGGGAAGGGTGGGAACAGTTCAGCAGCAGCTGGACTGGGGCTCAGCTCACCTTTATTCAGAGATGCCTCGGCACGGTCTCCCAGCTTTGCAATGAGGACGCTCCTTGCGTGGGGGGTGGGTTGCTGGCTGGATGGGTGATGATTCCACACCTCTGACCAATTTCAGAATTGTTTACCGCTGGAGCAAGTGCCCTGATAGGGTTTTCCTCTGTATAACTGGTGGGTTCAGGTATTTTTTCGTTTATGGTTCAACTTAGATTTTATTCCTCTTTTATGTATTTATAGATATAAGCATGGAAATAATTCATTTCTATAAATACATCTGTGTGAAGGGAAGAACTCTTTTCTGTTTTATTTTTAAGTTTTATTTTTTTAAATTTTTAAATTTAATTTTATTTACTTTTTTATACAGCAGGTTATTATCACTTATGTATTTTATGCATATAGATGTATACAGGTCAATCCCAATCTCCCAACTCATCCCACCACCACCACCCCATGGCTTCCCACACTTGGTGTCCATACGTTTGTTCTCTACCTCTGCGTCTCTATTTCTTCCCTGCAAACCAGTTCATCTGTATCATTTTTTTAGGTTCCACATATATGCATTAATATACAATATTTGTTTTCCTCTTTCTGACTTACTTCATTCTGTATGACAGTCTCTAGATCCATCGATGTCTCTACAAATGAACCAGTTTCATTCCTTTTTATGGCCGAGTAATATTCCATTTTATATATGTACCCCATCTTTATCCATTCATCTGTCTGTGAGCATTTAGGTTGCTTCCATTACCTGGCTATTGTAAATAGTGCTGCAATGAACATCGTGGTGAATGTGCCTTTTTGATTTATGGTTTTCTCTGGGTATATGCCCAGAAGTGGGATTGCTGGATCAGATGGTAATTCTATTTCTAGTTTTTTTAAGGAAACTCCATACTGTTCTCCATAGTGACTGTATCAATTTACATTCCCACCAATAGTGGAAGAGGGTTCCTTTTGTCCACACCCTCCCCAGAATTTGTTGTTTGTAGATTTTCTGATAATGCCGATTCTAACAGGTGTGAGGGGATACCTCATTGTAGTTTTGATTTGCATTTCTCTAATAATTAGTGCTCTTGAGCAGCTTTTCATGTGCGTCTTGGCCCTCTCTGTGTCTTCTTTGAAGAATCGTCTCTTTAGATCTTCTGCCCATTTTTGTATTGGGTTTTTTGTTTTTTTAACATTAAGGTGCATGAGCTGTTTATATATATTGGAGATTAAACCTTTGTCTATTGATTCGTTTGCAACTATTTTCGCCCATTCTGAGGGACGCCTTTTTCCATTCCCGTCTTTTTAACCAAAAAAGAAAGAAAGACAAAGAAGCAGAACACTAATGTGCATAAAATATGCCTTTTGAAACGGTCGTTTTGAAATATGGACGTCCTTTGAATTTTTTGGTCGATATGTGACCCCATGATTTGTTTTCAGGGAAGGTGTCATTTACAGGCCTGCAATGATTTTGAATATCATCTGACCATTAGCGCTGGGATTAAAGCTGCTGTTGTGTGAAACGGCCACAAGGTGGCAGCAGTTCTCCCTTACCAAATCTGGTTACTAGGGCAACAGAGCCTCAATGGAAGTCCTGTACTAGATTGGAATTTAGAATGGAATGTGCCAGGAGAAAGCCCCTCAAGTTTGTCTCCCTACTTCTTGTTCGTATTTTTAATTTTATTTTTTATTTTTTATTACAGCAAGTATGATTACAATGTTTGGCTTATTGTAGGTGTCGAAGATGTGGTTCTTTTACACATATACAGATGTCTGTTCTTCCTGGGATCCTTTACCCAAGTACGTTATGACAGAATGTTGAGTAGTCTTCTCTTGGTATTCCATAGGTCTTTGGTGATTATATATGTCACCTCTGTTTGTATATGTCTGTTAACCCCGATATCGTAATGAAACCAATCCTCACACCTTTCCATTGGTGAGCCATAAGCTTGTTTAATGAACCTGTGATTGCACTTCTCAGTGGAAATAACTGCCCTGCTATCTATTTTAGGTAACACCTATAAGTGATATGATATGTGTCTTTCACTTTCTGACTTACTACAAGTCACGTGATTACCTCTAGACTCATCTACGGTGCTGCAAATGGCATTGTGTCCTTATTTTCCTTGGCTTCTATTCTGCCTTAGCGAGGTCCATTTTCAACAATGTGATTCCCTGAGGGTTGGGGATTAGCTGACCTGGGCAGCCTTACCCTGCCGGCCGGCCCTCCCCAGGTGTGCCTGGTTGAGGTCAATATAAACAGCGCTCCAGGCAGCAATAGCCCCTGAAGCTGTGCCTGACTCCATATTCTCTGCCCCGTCAGCTGTCTCGGGGCTGAGCTGGTGGGAGGGAAATAGGGGCCACAGCTTTGTTGGTGGCCTGGTGTGAGTGGGGTTCTGCTGGCCTTTCTGCAGGAGTTGCCAGGCTGCCACCTGTAAAGAAGAGGATGTGTCACCCATACCTTCCGCTGGAATTTCTCTCCGGACAGAGGTGAGGAAGGAAAAAAGCAGTGGGGACAGGGTCAGGAGGGGTTTAACAGGCAGGATAATGGAAAGCTTCCGGAAGAGCACACGGGGCCAGGACAACTTTGGCTGACCTGCAGTCACCACGTTGGCCTGCGTGCTGTCGCTGGTGTGGCTCCGCGGCCCTTCCTCTAGGCTTTCAAGCCCTTGTACATATTCAGGTGTTTTACCTGGGAAGGGTGGGAACAGTTCAGCAGCAGCTGGACTGGGGCTCAGCTCACCTTTATTCAGAGATGCCTCGGAACGGTCTCCCAGCTTTGCAATGAGGACGCTCCTTGCGTGGGGGGTGGGTTGCTGGCTGGATGGGTGATGATTCCACACCTCTGACCAATTTCAGAATTGTTTACCGCTGGAGCAAGTGCCCTGATAGGGTTTTCCTCTGTATAACTGGTGGGTTCAGGTATTTTTTCGTTTATGGTTCAACTTAGATTTTATTCCTCTTTTATGTATTTATAGATATAAGCATGGAAATAATTCATTTCTATAAATACATCTGTGTGAAGGGAAGAACTCTTTTCTGTTTTATTTTTAAGTTTTATTTTTTTAAATTTTTAAATTTAATTTTATTTACTTTTTTATACAGCAGGTTATTATCACTTATGTATTTTATGCATATACATGTATACAGGTCAATCCCAATCTCCCAACTCATCCCACCACCACCACCCCATGGCTTCCCACACTTGGTGTCCATACGTTTGTTCTCTACCTCTGCGTCTCTATTTCTTCCCTGCAAACCAGTTCATCTGTATCATTTTTTTAGGTTCCACATATATGCATTAATATACAATATTTGTTTTCCTCTTTCTGACTTACTTCATTCTGTATGACAGTCTCTAGATCCATCGATGTCTCTACAAATGAACCAGTTTCATTCCTTTTTATGGCCGAGTAATATTCCATTTTATATATGTACCCCATCTTTATCCATTCATCTGTCTGTGGGCATTTAGGTTGCTTCCATTACCTGGCTATTGTAAATAGTGCTGCAATGAACATCGTGGTGAATGTGCCTTTTTGATTTATGGTTTTCTCTGGATATATGCCCAGAAGTGGGATTGCTGGATCAGATGGTAATTCTATTTCTAGTTTTTTTAAGGAAACTCCATACTGTTCTCCATAGTGACTGTATCAATTTACATTCCCACCAATAGTGGAAGAGGGTTCCTTTTGTCCACACCCTCCCCAGAATTTGTTGTTTGTAGATTTTCTGATGATGCCTATTCTAACAGGTGTGAGGGGATACCTCATTGTAGTTTTGATTTGCATTTCTCTAATAATTAGTGCTCTTGAGCAGCTTTTCATGTGCGTCTTGGCCCTCTCTGTGTCTTCTTTGAAGAAACGTCTCTTTAGATCTTCTGCCCATTTTTGTATTGGGTTTTTTGTTTTTTTAACATTAAGGTGCATGAGCTGTTTATATATATTGGAGATTAAACCTTTGTCCATTGATTCGTTTGCAACTATTTTCGCCCATTCTGAGGGATGCCTTTTTCCATTCCCGTCTTTTTAACCAAAAAAGAAAGAAAGACAAAGAAGCAGAACACTAATGTGCATAAAATATGCCTTTTGAAACGGTCGTTTTGAAATATGGACGTCCTTTGAATTTTTTGGTCGATATGTGACCCCAGGATTTGTTTTCAGGGAAGGTGTCATTTACAGGCCTGCAATGATTTTGAATATCAACTGACCATTAGCGCTGGGATTAAAGCTGCTGTTGTGTGAAACGGCCACAAGGTGGCAGCAGTTCTCCCTTACCAAATCTGGTTACTAGGGCAACAGAGCCTCAATGGAAGTCCTGTACTAGATTGGAATTTAGAATGGAATGTGCCAGAAGAAAGCCCCTCAAGTTTGTCTCCCTACTTCTTGTTCGTATTTTTAATTTAATTTTTTATTTTTTATTACAGCAAGTATGATTACAATGTTTGGCTTATTGTAGGTGTCGAAGATGTGGTTCTTTTACACATATACAGATGTCTGTTCTTCCTGGGATCCTTTACCCATGTACGTTATGACAGAATGTTGAGTAGTCTTCTCTTGGTATTCCATAGGTCTTTGGTGATTATATATGTCACCTCTGTTTGTATATGTCTGTTAACCCCGATATCGTAATGAAACCAATCCTCACACCTTTCCAATGGTGATCCATAAGCTTGTTTAATGAACCTGTGATTGCACTTCTCAGTGGAAATAACTGCCCTGCTATCTATTTTAGGTAACACCTATAAGTGATATGATATGTGTCTTTCACTTTCTGACTTACTACAAGTCACGTGATTACCTCTAGACTCATCTACGGTGCTGCAAATGGCATTGTGTCCTTATTTTCCTTGGCTTCTATTCTGCCTTAGCGAGGTCCATTTTCAACAATGTGATTTCCTGAGGGTTGTGGATTAGCTGACCTGGGCAGCCTTACCCTGCCGGCCGGCCCTCCCTAGGTGTGCCTGGTTGAGGTCAATATAAACAGCGCTCCAGGCAGCAATAGCCCGTGAAGCTGTGCCTGACTCCATATTCTCTGCCCCGTCAGCAGTCTCGGGGCTGAGCTGGTGGGAGGGAAATAGGGGCCACAGCTTTGTTGGTGGCCTGGTGTGAGTGGGGTTCTGCTGGCCTTTCTGCAGGAGTTGCCAGGCTGCCACCTGTAAAGAAGAGGATGTGTCACCCATACCTTCCGCTGGAATTTCTCTCCGGACAGAGGTGAGGAAGGAAAAAAGCAGTGGGGACCGGGACAGGAGTGGTATCTCAGGCAGGATAATGGAAAGTTTCCGGAAGAGCGCACGGGGCCAGGACAACCTTGGCTGACCTGCAGTCACCACGTTGGCCTGCGTGCTGTCGCTGGTGTGGCTCCGCGGCCCTTCCTCTAGTCTTTCAAGCCCTTGTACATATTCAGGTGTTTTACCTGGGAAGGGTGGGAACAGTTCAGCAGCAGCTGGACTGGGGCTCAGCTCACCTTTATTCAGTGATGCCTCGGCACGGTCTCAAAGCTTTGCAATGAGGACGCTCCTTGCGTGGGGGGTGGGTTGCTGGCTGGATGGGTGATGATTCCACACCTCTGACCAATTTCAGAATTGTTTACCGCTGGAGCAAGTGCCCTGATAGGGTTTTCCTCTGTACAACTGGTGGGTTCAGGTATTTTTCCGTTTATGGTTCAACTTAGATTTTATTCCTCTTTTATGTATTTATAGATATAAGCATGGAAATAATTCATTTCTATAAATACATCTGTGTGAAGTGAAGAACTTTTTTCTGTTTTAGTTTTAAGTTTTATTTTTTTTAATTTTTAAATTTAATTTTATTTACTTTTTTATACAGCAGGTTATTATCACTTATGTATTTTATGCATATACATGTATACAGGTCAATCCCAATCTCCCAACTCATCCCACCACCACCACCCCATGGCTTCCCACACTTGGTGTCCATACGTTTGTTCTCTACCTCTGCGTCTCTATTTCTTCCCTGCAAACCAGTTCATCTGTATCATTTTTTTAGGTTCCACATATATGCATTAATATACAATATTTGTTTTCCTCTTTCTGACTTACTTCATTCTGTATGACAGTCTCTAGATCCATCGATGTCTCTACAAATGACCCAGTTTCATTCCTTTTTATGGCCGAGTAATATTCCATTTTATATATGTACCCCATCTTTATCCATTCATCTGTCTGTGGGCATTTAGGTTGCTTCCATTACCTGGCTATTGTAAATAGTGCTGCAATGAACATCGTGGTGAATGTGCCTTTTTGATTTATGGTTTTCTCTGGGTATATGCCCAGAAGTGGGATTGCTGGATCAGATGGTAATTCTATTTCTAGTTTTTTTAAGGAAACTCCATACTGTTCTCCATAGTGACTGTATCAATTTACATTCCCACCAATAGTGGAAGAGGGTTCCTTTTGTCCACACCCTCCCCAGAATTTGTTGTTTGTAGATTTTCTGATGATGCCGATTCTAACAGGTGTGAGGGGATACCTCATTGTAGTTTTGATTTGCATTTCTCTAATAATTAGTGCTCTTGAGCAGCTTTTCATGTGCGTCTTGGCTCTCTCTGTGTCTTCTTTGAAGAAACGTCTCTTTAGATCTTCTGCCCATTTTTGTATTGGGTTTTTTGTTTTTTTAACATTAAGGTGCATGAGCTGTTTATATATATTGGAGATTAAACCTTTGTCCATTGATTCGTTTGCAACTATTTTCGCCCATTCTGAGGGATGCCTTTTTCCATTCCCGTCTTTTTAACCAAAAAAGAAAGAAAGACAAAGAAGCAGAACACTAATGTGCATAAAATATGCCTTTTGTAACGGTCGTTTTGAAATATGGACGTCCTTTGAATTTTTTGGTGATATGTGACCCCAGGATTTGTTTTCAGGGCAGGTGTCATTTACAGGCCTGCAATGATTTTGAATATCAACTGACCATTAGCGCTGGGATTAAAGCTGCTGTTGTGTGAAACGGCCACAAGGTGGCAGCAGTTATCCCTTACCAAATCTGGTTACTAGGGCAACAGAGCCTCAATGGAAGTCGTGTTCTAGATTGGAATTTAGAATGGAATGTGCCAGGAGAAAGCCCCTCAAGTTTGTCTCCCTACTTCTTGTTCGTATTTTTAATTTAATTTTTTTATTTTTTATTACAGCAAGTATGATTACAATGTTTGGCTTATTGTAGGTGTCGAAGATGTGGTTCTTTTACACATATACAGATGTCTGTTCTTCCTGGGATCCTTTACCCATGTACGTTATGACAGAATGTTGAGTAGTCTTCTCTTGGTATTCCATAGGTCTTTGGTGATTATATATGTCACCTCTGTTTGTATATGTCTGTTAACCCCGATATCGTAATGAAACCAATCCTCACACCTTTCCAATGGTGAGCCATAAGCTTGTTTAATGAACCTGTGATTGCACTTCTCAGTGGAAATAACTGCCCTGCTATCTATTTTAGGTAACAC
Organism: Mesoplodon bidens; assembly: GCF_964165515.1. Lineage (NCBI taxonomy): Eukaryota > Metazoa > Chordata > Mammalia > Artiodactyla > Ziphiidae > Mesoplodon > Mesoplodon bidens. The sequence continues at coordinate 67,180 of NW_027672647.1, read as the reverse complement.
CTATAAGTGATATGATATGTGTCTTTCACTTTCTGACTTACTACAAGTCACGTGATTACCTCTAGACTCATCTACGGTGCTGCAAATGGCATTGTGTCCTTATTTTCCTTGGCTTCTATTCTGCCTTAGCGAGGTCCATTTTCAACAATGTGATTTCCTGAGGGTTGTGGATTAGCTGACCTGGGCAGCCTTACCCTGCCGGCCGGCCCTCCCTAGGTGTGCCTGGTTGAGGTCAATATAAACAGCGCTCCAGGCAGCAATAGCCCGTGAAGCTGTGCCTGACTCCATATTCTCTGCCCCGTCAGCAGTCTCGGGGCTGAGCTGGTGGGAGGGAAATAGGGGCCACAGCTTTGTTGGTGGCCTGGTGTGAGTGGGGTTCTGCTGGCCTTTCTGCAGGAGTTGCCAGGCTGCCACCTGTAAAGAAGAGGATGTGTCACCCATACCTTCCGCTGGAATTTCTCTCCGGACAGAGGTGAGGAAGGAAAAAAGCAGTGGGGACCGGGACAGGAGTGGTATCTCAGGCAGGATAATGGAAAGTTTCCGGAAGAGCGCACGGGGCCAGGACAACCTTGGCTGACCTGCAGTCACCACGTTGGCCTGCGTGCTGTCGCTGGTGTGGCTCCGCGGCCCTTCCTCTAGTCTTTCAAGCCCTTGTACATATTCAGGTGTTTTACCTGGGAAGGGTGGGAACAGTTCAGCAGCAGCTGGACTGGGGCTCAGCTCACCTTTATTCAGTGATGCCTCGGCACGGTCTCCCAGCTTTGCAATGAGGACGCTCCTTGCGTGGGGGGTGGGTTGCTGGCTGGATGGGTGATGATTCCACACCTCTGACCAATTTCAGAATTGTTTACCGCTGGAGCAAGTGCCCTGATAGGGTTTTCCTCTGTACAACTGGTGGGTTCAGGTATTTTTCCGTTTATGGTTCAACTTAGATTTTATTCCTCTTTTATGTATTTATAGATATAAGCATGGAAATAATTCATTTCTATAAATACATCTGTGTGAAGGGAAGAACTTTTTTCTGTTTTATTTTTAAGTTTTATTTTTTTAAATTTTTAAATTTAATTTTATTTACTTTTTTATACAGCAGGTTATTATCACTTATGTATTTTATGCATATACATGTATACAGGTCAATCCCAATCTCCCAACTCATCCCACCACCACCACCCCATGGCTTCCCACACTTGGTGTCCATACGTTTGTTCTCTACCTCTGCGTCTCTATTTCTTCCCTGCAAACCAGTTCATCTGTATCATTTTTTTAGGTTCCACATATATGAATTAATATACAATATTTGTTTTCCTCTTTCTGACTTACTCCATTCTGTATGACAGTCTCTAGATCCATCGATGTCTCTACAAATGACCCAGTTTCATTCCTTTTTATGGCCGAGTAATATTCCATTTTATATATGTACCCCATCTTTATCCATTCATCTGTCTGTGGGCATTTAGGTTGCTTCCATTACCTGGCTATTGTAAATAGTGCTGCAATGAACATCGTGGTGAATGTGCCTTTTTGATTTATGGTTTTCTCTGGGTATATGCCCAGAAGTGGGATTGCTGGATCAGATGGTAATTCTATTTCTAGTTTTTTTAAGGAAACTCCATACTGTTCTCCATAGTGACTGTATCAATTTACATTCCCACCAATAGTGGAAGAGGGTTCCTTTTGTCCACACCCTCCCCAGAATTTGTTGTTTGTAGATTTTCTGATGATGCCGATTCTAACAGGTGTGAGGGGATACCTCATTGTAGTTTTGATTTGCATTTCTCTAATAATTAGTGCTCTTGAGCAGCTTTTCATGTGCGTCTTGGCTCTCTCTGTGTCTTCTTTGAAGAAACGTCTCTTTAGATCTTCTGCCCATTTTTGTATTGGGTTTTTTGTTTTTTTAACATTAAGGTGCATGAGCTGTTTATATATATTGGAGATTAAACCTTTGTCCATTGATTCGTTTGCAACTATTTTCGCCCATTCTGAGGGATGCCTTTTTCCATTCCCGTCTTTTTAACCAAAAAAGAAAGAAAGACAAAGAAGCAGAACACTAATGTGCATAAAATATGCCTTTTGTAACGGTCGTTTTGAAATATGGACGTCCTTTGAATTTTTTGGTCGATATGTGACCCCAGGATTTGTTTTCAGGGCAGGTGTCATTTACAGGCCTGCAATGATTTTGAATATCAACTGACCATTAGCGCTGGGATTAAAGCTGCTGTTGTGTGAAACGGCCACAAGGTGGCAGCAGTTATCCCTTACCAAATCTGGTTACTAGGGCAACAGAGCCTCAATGGAAGTCGTGTTCTAGATTGGAATTTAGAATGGAATGTGCCAGGAGAAAGACCCTCAAGTTTGTCTCCCTACTTCTTGTTCGTATTTTTAATTTAATTTTTTATTTTTTATTACAGCAAGTATGATTACAATGTTTGGCTTATTGTAGGTGTCGAAGATGTGGTTCTTTTACACATATACAGATGTCTGTTCTTCCTGGGATCCTTTACCCATGTACGTTATGACAGAATGTTGAGTAGTCTTCTCTTGGTATTCCATAGGTCTTTGGTGATTATATATGTCACCTCTGTTTGTATATGTCTGTTAACCCCGATATCGTAATGAAACCAATCCTCACACCTTTCCAATGGTGAGCCATAAGCTTGTTTAATGAACCTGTGATTGCACTTCTCAGTGGAAATAACTGCCCTGCTATCTATTTTAGGTAACACCTATAAGTGATATGATATGTGTCTTTCACTTTCTGACTTACTACAAGTCACGTGATTACCTCTAGACTCATCTACGGTGCTGCAAATGGCATTGTGTCCTTATTTTCCTTGGCTTCTATTCTGCCTTAGCGAGGTCCATTTTCAACAATGTGATTTCCTGAGGGTTGTGGATTAGCTGACCTGGGCAGCCTTACCCTGCCGGCCGGCCCTCCCAAGGTGTGCCTGGTTGAGGTCAATATAAACAGCGCTCCAAGCAGCAATAGCCCCTGAAGCTGTGCCTGACTCCATATTCTCTGCCCCGTCAGCAGTCTCGGGGCTGAGCTGGTGGGAGGGAAATAGGGGCCACAGTTTTGTTGGTGGCCTGGTGTGAGTGGGGTTCTGCTGGCCTTTCTGCAGGAGTTGCCAGGCTGCCACCTGTAAAGAAGAGGATGTGTCACCCATACCTTCCGCTGGAATTTCTCTCCGGACAGAGGTGAGGAAGGAAAAAAGCAGTGGGGACAGGGTCAGGAGGGGTTTCACAGGCGGGATAATGGAAAGCTTCCGGAAGAGCGCACGGGGCCAGGACAACGTTGGCTGACCTGCAGTCACCACGTTGGCCTGCGTGCTGTCGCTGGTGTGGCTCCGCGGCCCTTCCTCTAGGCTTTCAAGCCCTTGTACATATTCAGGTGTTTTACCTGGGAAGGGTGGGAACAGTTCAGCAGCAGCTGGACTGGGGCTCAGCTCACCTTTATTCAGAGATGCCTTGGCACGGTCTCCCAGCTTTGCAATGAGGACGCTCCTTGCGTGGGGGGTGGGTTGCTGGCTGGATGGGTGATGATTCCACACCTCTGACCAATTTCAGAATTGTTTACCGCTGGAGCAAGTGCCCTGATAGGGTTTTCCTCTGTATAACTGGTGGGTTCAGGTATTTTTTCGTTTATGGTTCAACTTAGATTTTATTCCTCTTTTATGTATTTATAGATATAAGCATGGAAATAATTCATTTCTATAAATACATCTGTGTGAAGGGAAGAACTCTTTTCTGTTTTATTTTTAAGTTTTATTTTTTTAAATTTTTAAATTTAATTTTATTTACTTTTTTATACAGCAGGTTATTATCACTTATGTATTTTATGCATATACATGTATACAGGTCAATCCCAATCTCCCAACTCATCCCACCACCACCACCCCATGGCTTCCCACACTTGGTGTCCATACGTTTGTTCTCTACCTCTGCGTCTCTATTTCTTCCCTGCAAACCAGTTCATCTGTATCATTTTTTTAGGTTCCACATATATGCATTAATATACAATATTTGTTTTCCTCTTTCTGACTTACTTCATTCTGTATGACAGTCTCTAGGTCCATCGATGTCTCTACAAATGAACCAGTTTCATTCCTTTTTATGGCCGAGTAATATTCCATTTTATATATGTACCCCATCTTTATCCATTCATCTGTCTGTGGGCATTTAGGTTGCTTCCATTACCTGGCTATTGTAAATAGTGCTGCAATGAACATCGTGGTGAATGTGCCTTTTTGATTTATGGTTTTCTCTGGGTATATGCCCAGAAGTGGGATTGCTGGATAAGATGGTAATTCTATTTCTAGTTTTTTTAAGGAAACTCCATACTGTTCTCCATAGTGAGTGTATCAATTTACATTCCCACCAATAGTGGAAGAGGGTTCCTTTTGTCCACACCCTCCCCAGAATTTGTTGTTTGTAGATTTTCTGATGATGCCGATTCTAACAGGTGTGAGGGGATACCTCATTGTACTTTTGATTTGCATTTCTCTAATAATTAGTGCTCTTGAGCAGCTTTTCATGTGCGTCTTGGCCCTCTCTGTGTCTTCTTTGAAGAAACGTCTCTTTAGATCTTCTGCCCATTTTTGTATTGGGTTTTTTGTTTTTTTAACATTAAGGTGCATGAGCTGTTTATATATATTGGAGATTAAACCTTTGTCCATTGATTCGTTTGCAACTATTTTCGCCCATTCTGAGGGACGCCTTTTTCCATTCCCGTCTTTTTAACCAAAAAAGAAAGAAAGACAAAGAAGCAGAACACTAATGTGCATAAAATATGCCTTTTGAAACGGTCGTTTTGAAATATGGACGTCCTTTGAATTTTTTGGTCGATATGTGACCCCATGATTTGTTTTCAGGGAAGGTGTCATTTACAGGCCTGCAATGATTTTGAATATCAACTGACCATTAGCGCTGGGATTAAAGCTGCTGTTGTGTGAAACGGCCACAAGGTGGCAGCAGTTCTCCCTTACCAAATCTGGTTACTAGGGCAACAGAGCCTCAATGGAAGTCCTGTACTAGATTGGAATTTAGAATGGAATGTGCCAGGAGAAAGCCCCTCAAGTTTGTCTCCCTACTTCTTGTTCGTATTTTTAATTTAATTTTTTATTTTTTATTACAGCAAGTATGATTACAATCTTTGGCTTATTGTAGGTGTCGAAGATGTGGTTCTTTTACACATATACAGATGTCTGTTCTTCCTGGGATCCTTTACCCATGTACGTTATGACAGAATGTTGAGTAGTCTTCTCTTGGTATTCCATAGGTCTTTGGTGATTATATATGTCACCTCTGTTTGTATATGTCTGTTAACCCCGATATCGTAATGAAACCAATCCTCACACCTATCCAATGGTGAGCCATAAGCTTGTTTAATGAACCTGTGATTGCACTTCTCAGTGGAAATAACTGCCCTGCTATCTATTTTAGGTAACACCTATAAGTGATATGATATGTGTCTTTCACTTTCTGACTTACTACAAGTCACGTGATTACCTCTAGACTCATCTACGGTGCTGCAAATGGCATTGTGTCCTTATTTTCCTTGGCTTCTATTCTGCCTTAGCGAGGTCCATTTTCAACAATGTGATTTCCTGAGGGTTGTGGATTAGCTGACCTGGGCAGCCTTACCCTGCCGGTCGGCCCTCCCTAGGTGTGCCTGGTTGAGGTCAATATAAACAGCGCTCCAGGCAGCAATAGCCCGTGAAGCTGTGCCTGACTCCATATTCTCTGCCCCGTCAGCAGTCTCGGGGCTGAGCTGGTGGTAGGGAAATAGGGGCCACAGCTTTGTTGGTGGCCTGGTGTGAGTGGGGTTCTGCTGGCCTTTCTGCAGGAGTTGCCAGGCTGCCACCTGTAAAGAAGAGGATGTGTCACCCATACCTTCCGCTGGAATTTCTCTCCGGACAGAGGTGAGGAAGGAAAAAAGCAGTGGGGACCGGGACAGGAGTGGTATCTCAGGCAGGATAATGGAAAGTTTCCGGAAGAGCGCACGGGGCCAGGACAACATTGGCTGACCTGCAGTCACCACGTTGGCCTGCGTGCTGTCGCTGGTGTGGCTCCGCGGCCCTTCCTCTAGTCTTTCAAGCCCTTGTACATATTCAGGTGTTTTACCTGGGAAGGGTGGGAACAGTTCAGCAGCAGCTGGACTGGGGCTCAGCTCACCTTTATTCAGTGATGCCTCGGCACGGTCTCCCAGCTTTGCAATGAGGACGCTCCTTGCGTGGGGGGTGGGTTGCTGGCTGGATGGGTGATGATTCCACACTTCTGACCAATTTCAGAATTGTTTACCGCTGGAGCAAGTGCCCTGATAGGGTTTTCCTCTGTACAACTGGTGGGTTCAGGTATTTTTCCGTTTATGGTTCAACTTAGATTTTATTCCTCTTTTATGTATTTATAGATATAAGCATGGAAATAATTCATTTCTATAAATACATCTGTGTGAAGGGAAGAACTTTTTTCTGTTTTATTTTTAAGTTTTATTTTTTTAAATTTTTAAATTTAATTTTATTTACTTTTTTATACAGCAGGTTATTATCACTTATGTATTTTATGCATATACATGTATACAGGTCAATCCCAATCTCCCAACTCATCCCACCACCACCACCCCATGGCTTCCCACACTTGGTGTCCATACGTTTGTTCTCTACCTCTGCGTCTCTATTTCTTCCCTGCAAACCAGTTCATCTGTATCATTTTTTTAGGTTCCACATATATGCATTAATATACAATATTTGTTTTCCTCTTTCTGACTTACTTCATTCTGTATGACAGTCTCTAGATCCATCGATGTCTCTACAAATGACCCAGTTTCATTCCTTTTTATGGCCGAGTAATATTCCATTTTATATATGTACCCCATCTTTATCCATTCATCTGTCTGTGGGCATTTAGGTTGCTTCCATTACCTGGCTATTGTAAATAGTGCTGCAATGAACATCGTGGTGAATGTGCCTTTTTGATTTATGGTTTTCTCTGGGTATATGCCCAGAAGTGGGATTGCTGGATCAGATGGTAATTCTATTTCTAGTTTTTTTAAGGAAACTCCATACTGTTCTCCATAGTGAGTGTATCAATTTACATTCCCACCAATAGTGGAAGAGGATTCCTTTTGTCCACACCCTCCCCAGAATTTGTTGTTTGTAGATTTTCTGATGATGCCGATTCTAACAGGTGTGAGGGGATACCTCATTGTAGTTTTGATTTGCATTTCTCTAATAATTAGTGCTCTTGAGCAGCTTTTCATGTGCGTCTTGGCTCTCTCTGTGTCTTCTTTGAAGAAACGTCTCTTTAGATCTTCTGCCCATTTTTGTATTGGGTTTTTTGTTTTTTTAACATTAAGGTGCATGAGCTGTTTATATATATGGGAGATTAAACCTTTGTCCATTGATTCGTTTGCAACTATTTTCGCCCATTCTGAGGGATGCCTTTTTCCATTCCCGTCTTTTTAACCAAAAAAGAAAGAAAGACAAAGAAGCAGAACACTAATGTGCGTAAAATATGCCTTTTGTAACGGTCGTTTTGAAATATGGACGTCCTTTGAATTTTTTGGTCGATATGTGACCCCAGGATTTGTTTTCAGGGCAGGTGTCATTTACAGGCCTGCAATGATTTTGAATATCAACTGACCATTAGCGCTGGGATTAAAGCTGCTGTTGTGTGAAACGGCCACAAGGTGGCAGCAGTTATCCCTTACCAAATCTGGTTACTAGGGCAACAGAGCCTCAATGGAAGTCGTGTTCTAGTTTGGAATTTAGAATGGAATGTGCCAGGAGAAAGACCCTCAAGTTTGTCTCCCTACTTCTTGTTCGTATTTTTAATTTAATTTTTTATTTTTTATTACAGCAAGTATGATTACAATGTTTGGCTTATTGTAGGTGTCGAAGATGTGGTTCTTTTACACATATACAGATGTCTGTTCTTCCTGGGATCCTTTACCCATGTCCGTTATGACAGAATGTTGAGTAGTCTTCTCTTGGTATTCCATAGGTCTTTGGTGATTATATATGTCACCTCTGTTTGTATATGTCTGTTAACCCCGATATCGTAATGAAACCAATCCTCACACCTTTCCATTGGTGAACCATAAGCTTGTTTAATGAACCTGTGATTGCACTTCTCAGTGGAAATAACTGCCGTGCTATCTATTTTAGGTAACACCTATAAGTGATATGATATGATATGTGTCTTTCACTTTCTGACTTACTACAAGTCACGTGATTACCTCTAGACTCATCTACGGTGCTGCAAATGGCATTGTGTCCTTATTTTCCTTGGCTTCTATTCTGCCTTAGCGAGGTCCATTTTCAACAATGTGATTTCCTGAGGGTTGTGGATTAGCTGACCTGGGCAGCCTTACCCTGCCGGCCGGCCCTCCCTAGGTGTGCCTGGTTGAGGTCAATATAAACAGCTCTCCAGGTAGCAATAGCCCCTGAAGCAGTGCCTGACTCCATATTCTCTGCCCCGTCAGCAGTCTCGGGGCTGAGCTGGTGGGAGGGAAATAGGGGCCACAGCTTTGTTGGTGGCCTGGTGTGAGTGGGGTTCTGCTGGCCTTTCTGCAGGAGTTGCCAGGTTGCCACCTGTAAAGAAGAGGATGTGTCACCCATACCTTCCGCTGGAATTTCTCTCCGGACAGAGGTGAGGAAGGAAAAAAGCAGTGGGGACCGGGACAGGAGGGGTATCTCAGGCAGGATAATGGAAAGCTTCCGGAAGAGCGCACGGGGCCAGGACAACCTTGGCTGACCTGCAGTCACCATGTTGGCCTGCGTGCTGTTGCTGGTGTGGCTCCGCGGCCCTTCCTCTAGGCTTTCAAGCCCTTGTACATATTCAGGTGTTTTACCTGGAAAGGGTGGGAACAGTTCAGCAGCAGCTGGACTGGGGCTCAGCGCACCTTTATTCAGAGATGCCTCGGCACGGTCTCCCAGCTTTGCAATGAGGACGCTCCTTGCGTGGGGGGTTGGTTGCTGGCTGGATGGGAGATGATTCCACACCTCTGACCAATTTCAGAATTGTTTACCGCTGGAGCAAGTGCCCTGATAGGGTTTTCCTCTGTATAACTGGTGGGTTCAGGTATTTTTTCGTTTATGGTTCAACTTAGATTTTATTCCTCTTTTATGTATTTATAGATATAAGCATGGAAATAATTCATTTCTATAAATACATCTGTGTGAAGGGAAGAACTTTTTTCTGTTTTATTTTTAAGTTTTATTATTTTAAATTTTTAAATTTAATTTTATTTACTTTTTTATACAGCAGGTTATTATCACTTATGTATTTTATGCATATACATGTATACAGGTCAATCCCAATCTCCCAACTCATCCCACCACCACCACCCCATGGCTTCCCACACTTGGTGTCCATACGTTTGTTCTTTACCTCTGCGTCTCTATTTCTTCCCTGCAAACCAGTTCATCTGTATCATTTTTTTAGGTTCCACATATATGCATTAATATACAATATTTGTTTTCCTCTTTCTGACTTACTTCATTCTGTATGACAGTCTCTAGATCCATCGATGTGTCTACAAATGACCCAGTTTCATTCCTTTTTATGGCCGAGTAATATTCCACTTGATATATGTACCCCATCTTTATCCATTCATCTGTCTGTGGGCATTTAGGTTGCTTCCAATACCTGGCTATTGTAAATAGTGCTGCAATGAACATCGTGGTGAATGTGCCTTTTTGATTTATGGTTTTCTCTGGGTATATGCCCAGAAGTGGGATTGCTGGATCAGATGGTAATTCTATTTCTAGTTTTTTTAAGGAAACTCCATACTGTTCTCCATAGTGAGTGTATCAATTTACATTCCCACCAATAGTGGAAGAGGGTTCCTTTTGTCCACACCCTCCCCAGAATTTGTTGTTTGTAGATTTTCTGATGATGCCGATTCTAACAAGTGTGAGGGGATACCTCATTGTAGTTTTGATTTGCATTTCTCTAATAATTAGTGCTCTTGAGCAGCTTTTCATGTGGGTTCTGGCCCTCTCTGTGTCTTCTTTGAAGAAACGTCTCTTTAGATCTTCTGCCCATTTTTGTATTGGGTTTTTTTGTTTTTTTAACATTAAGGTGCATGAGCTGTTTATATATATTGGAGATTAAACCTTTGTCCATTGATTCGTTTGCAACTATTTTCGCCCATTCTGAGGGACGCCTTTTTCCATTCCCGTCTTTTTAACCAAAAAAGAAAGAAAGACAAAGAAGCAGAACACTAATGTGCATAAAATATGCCTTTTGAAACGGTCGTTTTGAAATATGGACGTCCTTTGAATTTTTTGGTCGATATGTGACCCCAGGATTTGTTTTCAGGGCAGGTGTCATTTACAGGCCTGCAATGATTTTGAATATCAACTGACCATTAGCGCTGGGATTAAAGCTGCTGTTGTGTGAAACGGCCACAAGGTGGCAGCAGTTATCCCTTACCAAATCTGGTTACTAGGGCAACAGAGCCTCAATGGAAGTCGTGTTCTAGATTGGAATTTAGAATGGAATGTGCCAGGAGAAAGCCCCTCAAGTTTGTCTCCCTACTTCTTGTTCGTATTTTTAATTTAATTTTTTATTTTTTATTACAGCAAGTATGATTACAATGTTTGGCTTATTGTAGGTGTCGAAGATGTGGTTCTTTTACACATATACAGATGTCTGTTCTTCCTGGGATACTTTACCCATGTACGTTATGACAGAATGTTGAGTAGTCTTCTCTTGGTATTCCATAGGTCTTTGGTGATTATATATGTCACCTCCTTTTGTATATGTCTGTTAATCTCGATATCATAATGAAACCAATCCTCACACCTTTCCATTGGTGAACCATAAGCTTGTTTAATGAACCTGTGATTGCACTTCTCAGTGGAAATAACTTCCCTGCTATCTATTTTAGGTAACACCTCTAAGTGATATGATATGATATGTGTCTTTCACTTTCTGACTTACTACAAGTCACGTGATTACCTCTAGACTCATCTACGGTGCTGCAAATGGCATTGTGTCCTTATTTTCCTTGGCTTCTATTCTGCCTTAGCGAGGTCCATTTTCAACAATGTGATTCCCTGAGGGTTGTGGATTAGCTGACCTGGGCAGCCTTACCCTGCCGGCCGGCCCTCCCCAGGTGTGCCTGATTGAGGTCAATATAAACAGCGCTCCAGGCAGCAATAGCCCCTGAAGCTGTGCCTGACTCCATATTCTCTGCCCCGTCAGCAGTCTCGGGGCTGAGCTGGTGGGAGGGAAATAGGGGCCACAGCTTTGTTGGTGGCCTGGTGTGAGTGGGGTTCTGCTGGCCTTTCTGCAGGAGTTGCCAGGCTGCCACCTGTAAAGAAGAGGATGTGTCACCCATACCTTCCGCTGGAATTTCTCTCCGGACAGAGGTGAGGAAGGAAAAAAGCAGTGGGGACGGGGACAGGAGGGTTATCTCAGGCAGGATAATGGAAAGCTTCCGGAAGAGCGCACGGGGCCAGGACAACCTTGGCTGACCTGCAGTCACCACGTTGGCCTGCGTGCTGTCGCTGGTGTGGCTCCGCGGCCCTTCCTCTAGGCTTTCAAGCCCTTGTACATATTCAGGTGTTTTACCTGGGAACGGTGGGAACAGTTCAGCAGCAGCTGGACTGGGGCTCAGCTCACCTTTATTCAGAGATGCCTCGGCACGGTCTCCCAGCTTTGCAATGAGGACGCTCCTTGCGTGGGGGGTGGGTTGCTGGCTGGATGGGTGATGATTCCACACCTCTGACCAATTTCAGAATTGTTTACCGCTGGAGCAAGTGCCCTGATAGGGTTTTCCTCTGTACAACTGGTGGGTTCAGGTATTTTTCCGTTTATGGTTCAACTAAGATTTTTTTCCTCTTTTATGTATTTATAGATATAAGCATGGAAATAATTCATTTCTATAAATACATCTGTGTGAAGGGAAGAACTTTTTTCTATTTTATTTTTAAGTTTTATTTTTTTAAATTTTTAAATTTAATTTTATTTACTTTTTTATACAGCAGGTTATTATCACTTATGTATTTTATGCATATACCTGTATACAGGTCAATCCCAATCTCCCAACTCATCCCACCACCACCACCCCATGGCTTCCCACACTTGGTGTCCATACGTTTGTTCTCTACCTCTGCGTCTCTATTTCTTCCCTGCAAACCAGTTCATCTGTATCATTTTTTTAGGTTCCACATATATGCATTAATATAGAATATTTGTTTTCCTCTTTCTGACTTATTCCTTTCTGTATGACAGTCTCTAGATCCATCGATGTCTCTACAAATGACCCAGTTTCATTCCTTTTTATGGCCGAGTAATATTCCATTTTATATATGTACCCCATCTTTATCCATTCATCTGTCTGTGGGCATTTAGGTTGCTTCCATTACCTGGCTATTGTAAATAGTGCTGCAATGAACATCGTGGTGAATGTGCCTTTTTGATTTATGGTTTTCTCTGGGTATATGCCCAGAAGTGGGATTGCTGGATCAGATGGTAATTCTATTTCTAGTTTTTTTAAGGAAACTCCATACTGTTCTCCATAGTGACTGTATCAATTTACATTCCCACCAATAGTGGAAGAGGGTTCCTTTTGTCCACACCCGCCCCAGAATTTGTTGTTTGTAGATTTTCTGATGATGCCGATTCTAACAGGTGTGAGGGGATACCTCATTGTAATTTTGATTTGCATTTCTCTAATAATTAGTGCTCTTGAGCAGCTTTTCATGTGCGTCTTGGCCCTCTCTGTGTCTTCTTTGAAGAAACGTCTCTTTAGATCTTCTGCCCATTTTTGTATTGGGTTTTTTTGTTTTTTTACCATTAAGGTGCATGAGCTGTTTATATATATTGGAGATTAAACCTTTGTCCATTGATTCGTTTGCAACTATTTTCGCCCATTCTGAGGGACGCCTTTTTCCATTCCCGTCTTTTTAACCAAAAAAGAAAGAAAGACAAAGAAGCAGAACACTAATGTGCATAAAATATGCCTTTTGAAACGGTCGTTTTGAAATATGGACGTCCTTTGAATTTTTTGGTCGATATGCGACCCCAGTATTTGTTTTCAGGGCAGGTGTCATTTACAGGCCTGCAATGATTTTGAATATCAACTGACCATTAGCGCTGGGATTAAAGGTGCTGTTGTGTGAAACGGCCACAAGGTGGCAGCAGTTATCCCTTACCAAATCTGGTTACTAGGGCAACAGAGCCTCAATGGAAGTCGTGTTCTAGATTGGAATTTAGAATGGAATGTGCCAGGAGAAAGCCCCTCAAGTTTCTCTCCCTTCTTCTTGTTCGTATTTTTAATTTAATTTTTTATTTTTTATTACAGCAAGTATGATTACAATGTTTGGCTTATTGTAGGTGTCAAAGATGTGGTTCTTTTACACATATACAGATGTCTGTTCTTCCTGGGATCCTTTACCCATGTACGTTATGACAGAATGTTGAGTAGTCTTCTCTTGGTATTCCATAGGTCTTTGGTGATTATATATGTCACCTCTGTTTGTATATGTCTGTTAACCCCGATATCGTAATGAAACCAATCCTCACACCTTACCATTGGTGAACCATAAGCTTGTTTAATGAACCTGTGATTGCACTTCTCAGTGGAAATAACTGCCCTGCTATCTATTTTAGGTAACACCTATAAGTGATATGATATGATATGTGTCTTTCACTTTCTGACTTACTACAAGTCACGTGATTACCTCTAGACTCATCTACGGTGCTGCAAATGGCATTGTGTCCTTATTTTCCTTGGCTTCTATTGTGCCTTAGCGAGGTCCATTTTCAACAATGTGATTCCCTGAGGGTTGTGGATTAGCTGACCTGGGCAGCCTTACCCTGCCGGCCGGCCCTCCCCAGGTGTGCCTGGTTGAGGTCAATATAAACAGCGCTCCAGGCAGCAATAGCCCCTGAAGCTGTGCCTGATTCCATATTCTCTGCCCCGTCAGCAGTCTCGGGGCTGAGCTGGTGGGAGGGAAATAGGGGCCACCGCTTTGTTGGTGGCCTGGTGTGAGTGGGGTTCTGCTGGCCTTTCTGCAGGAGTTGCCAGGCTGCCACCTGTAAAGAAGAGGATGTGTCACCCATACCTTCCGCTGGAATTTCTCTCCGGACAGAGGTGAGAAAGGAAAAAAGCAGTGGGGACCGGGACAGGAGGGTTATCTCAGGCAGGATAATGGAAAGATTCCGGAAGAGCGCACGGGGCCAGGACAACCTTGGCTGACCTGCAGTCACCATGTTGACCTGCGTGCTGTCGCTGGTGTCGCTCCGCGGCCCTTCCTCTAGTCTTTCAAGCCCTTGTACATATTCAGGTGTTTTACCTGGGAAGGGTGGGAACAGTTCAGCAGCAGCTGGACTTGGGCTCAGCTCACCTTTATTCAGAGATGCCTCGGCACGGTATCCCAGCTTTGCAATGAGGACGCTCCTTGCGTGGGGGGTGGGTTGCTGGCTGGATGGGTGATGATTCCACACCTCTGACCAATTTCAGAATTGTTTACCGCTGGAGCAAGTGCCCTGATAGGGTTTTCCTCTGTATAACTGGTGGGTTCAGGTATTTTTCCTTTTATGGTTCAACTTAGATTTTATTCCTCTTTTATGTATTTATAGATATAAGCATGGAAATAATTCATTTCTATAAATACATCTGTGTGAAGGGAAGAACTATTTTCTGTTTTATTTTTAAGTTTTATTTTTTAAAATTTTTAAATTTAATTTTATTTACTTTTTTATACAGCAGGTTATTATCACTTATGTATTTTATGCATATACATGTATACAGGTCAATCCCAATCTCCCAACTCATCCCACCACCACCACCCCATGGCTTCCCACACTTGGTGTCCATACGTTTGTTCTCTACCTCTGCGTCTCTATTTCTTCCCTGCAAACCAGTTCATCTGTATCATTTTTTTAGGTTCCACATATATGCATTAATATACAATATTTGTTTTCCTCTTTCTGACTTACTTCATTCTGTATGACAGTCTCTAGATCCATTGATGTCTCTACAAATGACCCAGTTTCATTCCTTTTTATGGCCGAGTAATATTCCATTTTATATATGTACCCCATCTTTATCCATTCATCTGTCTGTGGGCATTTAGGTTGCTTCCATTACCTGGCTATTGTAAATAGTGCTGCAATGAACATCGTGGTGAATGTGCCTTTTTGATTTATGGTTTTCTCTGGGTATATGCCCAGAAGTGGGATTGCTGGATAAGATGGTAATTCTATTTCTAGTTTTTTTAAGGAAACTCCATACTGTTCTCCATAGTGACTGTATCAATTTACATTCCCACCAATAGTGGAAGAGGGTTCCTTTTGTCCACACCCTCCCCAGAATTTGTTGTTTGTAGATTTTCTGATGATGCCGATTCTAACAGGTGTGAGGGGATACCTCATTGTAGTTTTGATTTGCATTTCTCTAATAATTAGTGCTCTTGAGCAGCTTTTCATGTGCGTCTTGGCCCTCTCTGTGTCTTCTTTGAAGAAACGTCTCTTTAGATCTTCTGCCCATTTTTGTATTGGGTTTTTTTGTTTTTTTAACATTAAGGTGCATGAGCTGTTTATATATATTGGAGATTAAACCTTTGTCCATTGATTCGTTTGCAACTATTTTCGCCCATTCTGAGGGACGCCTTTTTCCATTCCCGTCTTTTTAACCAAAAAAGAAAGAAAGACAAAGAAGCAGAACACTAATGTGCATAAAATATGCCTTTTGAAACGGTCGTTTTGAAATATGGACGTCCTTTGAATTTTTTGGTCGATATGTGACCCCAGGATTTGTTTTCAGGGCAGGTGTCATTTACAGGCCTGCAATGATTTTGAATATCAACTGACCATTAGCGCTGGGATTAAAGCTGCTGTTGTGTGAAACGGCCACAAGGTGGCAGCAGTTATCCCTTACCAAATCTGGTTACTAGGGCAACAGAGCCTCAATGGAAGTCGTGTTCTAGATTGGAATTTAGAATGGAATGTGCCAGGAGAAAGCCCCTCAAGTTTCTCTCCCTACTTCTTGTTCGTATTTTTAATTTAATTTTTTATTTTTTATTACAGCAAGTATGATTACAATGTTTGGCTTATTGTAGGTGTCGAAGATGTGGTTCTTTTACACATATACAGATGTCTGTTCTTCCTGGGATCCTTTACCCATGTACGTTATGACAGAATGTTGAGTAGTCTTCTCTTGGTATTCCATAGGTCTTTGGTGATTATATATGTCACCTCTGTTTGTATATGTCTGTTAACCCCGATATCGTAATGAAACCAATCCTCACACCTTTCCATTGGTGAACCATAAGCTTGTTTAATGAACCTGTGATTGCACTTCTCAGTGGAAATAACTGCCCTGCTATCTATTTTAGGTAACACCTATAAGTGATATGATATGATATGTGTCTTTCACTTTCTGACTTACTACAAGTCACGTGATTACATCTAGACTCATCTACGGTGCTGCAAATGGCATTGTGTCCTTATTTTCCTTGGCTTCTATTCTGCCTTAGCGAGGTCCATTTTCAACAATGTGATTCCCTGAGGGTTGTGGATTAGCTGACCTGGGCAGCCTTACCCAGCCGGCCGGCCCTCCCCAGGTGTGCCTGGTTGAGGTCAATATAAACAGCGCTCCAGGCAGCAATAGCCCCTGAAGCTGTGCCTGACTCCATATTCTCTGCCCCGTCAGCAGTCTCGGGGCTGAGCTGGTGGGAGGGAAATAGGGGCCACAGCTTTGTTGGTGGCCTGGTGTGAGTGGGGTTCTGCTGGCCTTTCTGCAGGAGTTGCCAGGCTGCCACCTGTAAAGAAGAGGATGTGTCACCCATACCTTCCGCTGGAATTTCTCTCCGGACAGAGGTGAGGAAGGAAAAAAGCAGTGGGGACCGGGACAGGAGGGGTATCTCAGGCAGGATAATGGAAAGCTTCCGGAAGAGCGCACGGGGCCAGGACAACCTTGGCTGACCTGCAGTCACCACGTCGGCCTGCGTGCTGTCGCTGGTGTGGCTCCGCGGCCCTTCCTCTAGGCTTTCAAGCCCTTGTACATATTCAGGTGTTTTACCTGGGAAGGGTGGGAACAGTTCAGCAGCAGCTGGACTGGGGCTCAGCTCACCTTTATTCAGAGATGCCTCGGCACGGTCTCCCAGCTTTGCAATGAGGACGCTCCTTGCGTGGGGGGTGGGTTGCTGGCTGGATGGGTGATGATTCCACACCTCTGACCAATTTCAGAATTGTTTACCGCTGGAGCAAGTGCCCTGATAGGGTTTTCCTGTGTACAACTGGTGGGTTCAGGTATTTTTTCGTTTACGGTTCAACTTAGATTTTATTCCTCTTTTATGTATTTATAGATATAAGCATGGAAATAATTCATTTCTATAAATACATCTGTGTGAAGGGAAGAACTCTTTTCTGTTTTATTTTTAAGTTTTATTTTTTTAAATTTTTAAATTTAATTTTATTTACTTTTTTATACAGCAGGTTATTATCACTTATGTATTTTATGCATATACATGTATACAGGTCAATCCCAATCTCCAACTCATCCCACCACCACCACCCCATGGCTTCCCACACTTGGTGTCCATACGTTTGTTCTCTACCTCTGCGTCTCTATTTCTTCCCTGCAAACCAGTTCATCTGTATCATTTTTTAGGTTCCACATATATGCATTAATATACAATATTTGTTTTCCTCTTTCTGACTTACTCCATTCTGTATGACAGTCTCTAGATCCATCGATGTCTCTACAAATGACCCAGTTTCATTCCTTTTTATGGCCGAGTAATATTCCATTTTATATATGTACCCCATCTTTATCCATTCATCTGTCTGTGGGCATTTAGGTTGCTTCCATTACCTGGCTATTGTAAATAGTGCTGCAATGAACATCGTGGTGAATGTGCCTTTTTGATTTATGGTTTTCTCTGGGTATATGCCCAGAAGTGGGATTGCTGGATCAGATGGTAATTCTATTTCTAGTTTTTTTAAGGAAACTCCATACTGTTCTCCATAGTGACTGTATCAATTTACATTCCCACCAATAGTGGAAGAGGGTTCCTTTTGTCCACACCCTCCCCAGAATTTGTTGTTTGTAGATTTTCTGATGATGCCGATTCTAACAGGTGTGAGGGGATACCTCATTGTAGTTTTGATTTGCATTTCTCTAATAATTAGTGCTCTTGAGCATCTTTTCATGTGCGTCTTGGCCCTCTCTGTGTCTTCTTTGAAGAAACGTCTCTTTAGATCTTCTGCCCATTTTTGTATTGGGTTTTTTTGTTTTTTTAACATTAAGGTGCATGAGCTGTTTATATATATTGGAGATTAAACCTTTGTCCATTGATTCGTTTGCAACTATTTTCGCCCATTCTGAGGGATGCCTTTTTCCATTCCCGTCTTTTTAACCAAAAAAGAAAGAAAGACAAAGAAGCAGAACACTAATGTGCATAAAATATGCCTTTTGAAACGGTCGTTTTGAAATATGGACGTCCTTTGAATTTTTTGGTCGATATGTGACCCCAGGATTTGTTTTCAGGGCAGGTGTCATTTACAGGCCTGCAATGATTTTGAGTATCAACTGACCATTAGCGCTGGGATTAAAGCTGCTGTTGTGTGAAACGGCCACAAGGTGGCAGCAGTTCTCCCTTACCAAATCTGGTTACTAGGGCAACAGAGCCTCAATGGAAGTCGTGTTCTAGATTGGAATTTAGAATGGAATGTGCCAGGAGAAAGCCCCTCAAGTTTGTCTCCCTACTTCTTGTTCGTATTTTTAATTTAATTTTTTATTTTTTATTACAGCTAGTATGATTACAATGTTTGGCTTATTGTAGGTGTCGAAGATGTGGTTCTTTTACACATATACAGATGTCTGTTCTTCCTGGGATCCTTTACCCATGTACGTTATGACAGAATGTTGAGTAGTCTTCTCTTGGTATTCCATAGGTCTTTGGTGATTATATATGTCACCTCTGTTTGTATATGTCTGTTAACCCCGATATCGTAATGAAACCAATCCTCACACCTTTCCATTGGTGAACCATAAGCTTGTTTAATGAACCTGTGATTGCACTTCTCAGTGGAAATAACTGCCCTGCTATCTATTTTAGGTAACACCTATAAGTGATATGATATGATATGTGTCTTTCACTTTCTGACTTACTACAAGTCACGTGATTACCTCTAGACTCATCTACGGTGCTGCAAATGGCATTGTGTCCTTATTTTCCTTGGCTTCTATTCTGCCTTAGCGAGGTCCATTTTCAACAATGTGATTCCCTGAGGGTTGTGGATTAGCTGACCTGGGCAGCCTTACCCTGCCGGCCGGCCCTCCCCAGGTGTGCCTGGTTGAGGTCAATATAAACAGCGCTCCAGGCAGCAATAGCCCCTGAAGCTGTGCCTGACTCCATATTCTCTGCCCCGTCAGCAGTCTCGGGGCTGAGCTGGTGGGAGGGAAATAGGGGCCACAGCTTTGTTGGTGGCCTGGTGTGAGTGGGGTTCTGCTGGCCTTTCTGCAGGAGTTGCCAGGCTGCCACCTGTAAAGAAGAGGATGTGTCACCCATACCTTCCGCTGGAATTTCTCTCCGGACAGAGGTGAGGAAGGAAAAAAGCAGTGGGGACCGGGACAGGAGGGGTATCTCAGGCAGGATAATGGAAAGCTTCCGGAAGAGCGCACGGGGCCAGGACAACCTTGGCTGACCTGCAGTCACCACGTTGGCCTGCGTGCTGTCGCTGGTGTGGCTCCGCGGCCCTTCCTCTAGGCTTTCAAGCCCTTGTACATATTCAGGTGTTTTACCTGGGAAGGGTGGGAACAGTTCAGCAGCAGCTGGACTGGGGCTCAGCTCACCTTTATTCAGAGATGCCTCGGCACGGTCTCCCAGCTTTGCAATGAGGACGCTCCTTGCGTGGGGGGTGGGTTGCTGGCTGGATGGGTGATGATTCCACACCTCTGACCAATTTCAGAATTGTTTACCGCTGGAGCAAGTGCCCTGATAGGGTTTTCCTCTGTACAACTGGTGGGTTCAGGTATTTTTCCGTTTATGGTTCAACTTAGATTTTATTCCTCTTTTATGTATTTATAGATATAAGCATGGAAATAATTCATTTCTATAAATACATCTGTGTGAAGGGAAGAACTTTTTTCTGTTTTATTTTTAAGTTTTATTTTTTTAAATTTTTAAATTTAATTTTATTTACTTTTTTATACAGCAGGTTATTATCACTTATGTATTTTATGCATATACCTGTATACAGGTCAATCCCAATCTCCCAACTCATCCCACCACCACCACCCCATGGCTTCCCACACTTGGTGTCCATACGTTTGTTCTCTACCTCTGCGTCTCTATTTCTTCCCTGCAAACCAGTTCATCTGTATCATTTTTTTAGGTTCCACATATATGCATTAATATAGAATATTTGTTTTCCTCTTTCTGACTTACTCCTTTCTGTATGACAGTCTCTAGATCCATCGATGTCTCTACAAATGACCCAGTTTCATTCCTTTTTATGGCCGAGTAATATTCCATTTTATATATGTACCCCATCTTTATCCATTCATCTGTCTGTGGGCATTTAGGTTGCTTCCATTACCTGGCTATTGTAAATAGTGCTGCAATGAACATCGTGGTGAATGTGCCTTTTTGATTTATGGTTTTCTCTGGGTATATGCCCAGAAGTGGGATTGCTGGATCAGATGGTAATTCTATTTCTAGTTTTTTTAAGGAAACTCCATACTGTTCTCCATAGTGACTGTATCAATTTACATTCCCACCAATAGTGGAAGAGGGTTCCTTTTGTCCACACCCGCCCCAGAATTTGTTGTTTGTAGATTTTCTGATGATGCCGATTCTAACAGGTGTGAGGGGATACCTCATTGTAATTTTGATTTGCATTTCTCTAATAATTAGTGCTCTTGAGCAGCTTTTCATGTGCGTCTTGGCCCTCTCTGTGTCTTCTTTGAAGAAACGTCTCTTTAGATCTTCTGCCCATTTTTGTATTGGGTTTTTTTGTTTTTTTACCATTAAGGTGCATGAGCTGTTTATATATATTGGAGATTAAACCTTTGTCCATTGATTCGTTTGCAACTATTTTCGCCCATTCTGAGGGACGCCTTTTTCCATTCCCGTCTTTTTAACCAAAAAAGAAAGAAAGACAAAGAAGCAGAACACTAATGTGCATAAAATATGCCTTTTGAAACGGTCGTTTTGAAATATGGACGTCCTTTGAATTTTTTGGTCGATATGCGACCCCAGTATTTGTTTTCAGGGCAGGTGTCATTTACAGGCCTGCAATGATTTTGAATATCAACTGACCATTAGCGCTGGGATTAAAGGTACTGTTGTGTGAAACGGCCACAAGGTGGCAGCAGTTATCCCTTACCAAATCTGGTTACTAGGGCAACAGAGCCTCAATGGAAGTCGTGTTCTAGATTGGAATTTAGAATGGAATGTGCCAGGAGAAAGCCCCTCAAGTTTCTCTCCCTTCTTCTTGTTCGTATTTTTAATTTAATTTTTTATTTTTTATTACAGCAAGTATGATTACAATGTTTGGCTTATTGTAGGTGTCAAATATGTGGTTCTTTTTCACATATACAGATGTCTGTTCTTCCTGGGATCCTTTACCCATGTACGTTATGACAGAATGTTGAGTAGTCTTCTCTTGGTATTCCATAGGTCTTTGGTGATTATATATGTCACCTCTGTTTGTATATGTCTGTTAACCCCGATATCGTAATGAAACCAATCCTCACACCTTACCATTGGTGAACCATAAGCTTGTTTAATGAACCTGTGATTGCACTTCTCAGTGGAAATAACTGCCCTGCTATCTATTTTAGGTAACACCTATAAGTGATATGATATGATATGTGTCTTTCACTTTCTGACTTACTACAAGTCACGTGATTACCTCTAGACTCATCTACGGTGCTGCAAATGGCATTGTGTCCTTATTTTCCTTGGCTTCTATTGTGCCTTAGCGAGGTCCATTTTCAACAATGTGATTCCCTGAGGGTTGTGGATTAGCTGACCTGGGCAGCCTTACCCTGCCGGCCGGCCCTCCCCAGGTGTGCCTGGTTGAGGTCAATATAAACAGCGCTCCAGGCAGCAATAGCCCCTGAAGCTGTGCCTGATTCCATATTCTCTGCCCCGTCAGCAGTCTCGGGGCTGAGCTGGTGGGAGGGAAATAGGGGCCACCGCTTTGTTGGTGGCCTGGTGTGAGTGGGGTTCTGCTGGCCTTTCTGCAGGAGTTGCCAGGCTGCCACCTGTAAAGAAGAGGATGTGTCACCCATACCTTCCGCTGGAATTTCTCTCCGGACAGAGGTGAGAAAGGAAAAAAGCAGTGGGGACCGGGACAGGAGGGTTATCTCAGGCAGGATAATGGAAAGATTCCGGAAGAGCGCACGGGGCCAGGACAACCTTGGCTGACCTGCAGTCACCATGTTGACCTGCGTGCTGTCGCTGGTGTCGCTCCGCGGCCCTTCCTCTAGCCTTTCAAGCCCTTGTACATATTCAGGTGTTTTACCTGGGAAGGGTGGGAACAGTTCAGCAGCAGCTGGACTTGGGCTCAGCTCACCTTTATTCAGAGATGCCTCGGCACGGTATCCCAGCTTTGCAATGAGGACGCTCCTTGCGTGGGGGGTGGGTTGCTGGCTGGATGGGTGATGATTCCACACCTCTGACCAATTTCAGAATTGTTTACCGCTGGAGCAAGTGCCCTGATAGGGTTTTCCTCTGTATAACTGGTGGGTTCAGGTATTTTTCCTTTTATGGTTCAACTTAGATTTTATTCCTCTTTTATGTATTTATAGATATAAGCATGGAAATAATTCATTTCTATAAATACATCTGTGTGAAGGGAAGAACTATTTTCTGTTTTATTTTTAAGTTTTATTTTTTAAAATTTTTAAATTTAATTTTATTTACTTTTTTATACAGCAGGTTATTATCACTTATGTATTTTATGCATATACATGTATACAGGTCAATCCCAATCTCTCAACTCATCCCACCACCACCACCCCATGGCTTCCCACACTTGGTGTCCATACGTTTGTTCTCTACCTCTGCGTCTCTATTTCTTCCCTGCAAACCAGTTCATCTGTATCATTTTTTTAGGTTCCACATATATGCATTAATATACAATATTTGTTTTCCTCTTTCTGACTTACTCCTTTCTGTATGACAGTCTCTAGATCCATTGATGTCTCTACAAATGACCCAGTTTCATTCCTTTTTATGGCCGAGTAATATTCCATTTTATATATGTACCCCATCTTTATCCATTCATCTGTCTGTGGGCATTTAGGTTGCTTCCATTACCTGGCTATTGTAAATAGTGCTGCAATGAACATCGTGGTGAATGTGCCTTTTTGATTTATGGTTTTCTCTGGGTATATGCCCAGAAGTGGGATTGCTGGATAAGATGATAATTCTATTTCTAGTTTTTTTAAGGAAACTCCATACTGTTCTCCATAGTGACTGTATCAATTTACATTCCCACCAATAGTGGAAGAGGGTTCCTTTTGTCCACACCCTCCCCAGAATTTGTTGTTTGTAGATTTTCTGATGATGCCGATTCTAACAGGTGTGAGGGGATACCTCATTGTAGTTTTGATTTGCATTTCTCTAATAATTAGTGCTCTTGAGCAGCTTTTCATGTGCGTCTTGGCCCTCTCTGTGTCTTCTTTGAAGAAACGTCTCTTTAGATCTTCTGCCCATTTTTGTATTGGGTTTTTTTGTTTTTTTAACATTAAGGTGCATGAGCTGTTTATATATATTGGAGATTAAACCTTTGTCCATTGATTCGTTTGCAACTATTTTCGCCCATTCTGAGGGACGCCTTTTTCCATTCCCGTCTTTTTAACCAAAAAAGAAAGAAAGACAAAGAAGCAGAACACTAATGTGCATAAAATATGCCTTTTGAAACGGTCGTTTTGAAATATGGACGTCCTTTGAATTTTTTGGTCGATATGTGACCCCAGGATTTGTTTTCAGGGCAGGTGTCATTTACAGGCCTGCAATGATTTTGAATATCAACTGACCATTAGCGCTGGGATTAAAGCTGCTGTTGTGTGAAACGGCCACAAGGTGGCAGCAGTTATCCCTTACCAAATCTGGTTACTAGGGCAACAGAGCCTCAATGGAAGTCGTGTTCTAGATTGGAATTTAGAATGGAATGTGCCAGGAGAAAGCCCCTCAAGTTTCTCTCCCTACTTCTTGTTCGTATTTTTAATTTAATTTTTTATTTTTTATTACAGCAAGTATGATTACAATGTTTGGCTTATTGTAGGTGTCGAAGATGTGGTTCTTTTACACATATACAGATGTCTGTTCTTCCTGGGATCCTTTACCCATGTACGTTATGACAGAATGTTGAGTAGTCTTCTCTTGGTATTCCATAGGTCTTTGGTGATTATATATGTCACCTCTGTTTGTATATGTCTGTTAACCCCGATATCGTAATGAAACCAATCCTCACACCTTTCCATTGGTGAACCATAAGCTTGTTTAATGAACCTGTGATTGCACTTCTCAGTGGAAATAACTGCCCTGCTATCTATTTTAGGTAACACCTATAAGTGATATGATATGATATGTGTCTTTCACTTTCTGACTTACTACAAGTCACGTGATTACCTCTAGACTCATCTACGGTGCTGCAAATGGCATTGTGTCCTTATTTTCCTTGGCTTCTATTCTGCCTTAGCGAGGTCCATTTTCAACAATGTGATTCCCTGAGGGTTGTGGATTAGCTGACCTGGGCAGCCTTACCCAGCCGGCCGGCCCTCCCCAGGTGTGCCTGGTTGAGGTCAATATAAACAGCGCTCCAGGCAGCAATAGCCCCTGAAGCTGTGCCTGACTCCATATTCTCTGCCCCGTCAGCAGTCTCGGGGCTGAGCTGGTGGGAGGGAAATAGGGGCCACAGCTTTGTTGGTGGCCTGGTGTGAGTGGGGTTCTGCTGGCCTTTCTGCAGGAGTTGCCAGGCTGCCACCTGTAAAGAAGAGGATGTGTCACCCATACCTTCCGCTGGAATTTCTCTCCGGACAGAGGTGAGGAAGGAAAAAAGCAGTGGGGACCGGGACAGGAGGGGTATCTCAGGCAGGATAATGGAAAGCTTCCGGAAGAGCGCACGGGGCCAGGACAACCTTGGCTGACCTGCAGTCACCACGTCGGCCTGCGTGCTGTCGCTGGTGTGGCTCCGCGGCCCTTCCTCTAGGCTTTCAAGCCCTTGTACATATTCAGGTGTTTTACCTGGGAAGGGTGGGAACAGTTCAGCAGCAGCTGGACTGGGGCTCAGCTCACCTTTATTCAGAGATGCCTCGGCACGGTCTCCCAGCTTTGCAATGAGGACGCTCCTTGCGTGGGGGGTGGGTTGCTGGCTGGATGGGTGATGATTCCACACCTCTGACCAATTTCAGAATTGTTTACCGCTGGAGCAAGTGCCCTGATAGGGTTTTCCTGTGTACAACTGGTGGGTTCAGGTATTTTTTCGTTTACGGTTCAACTTAGATTTTATTCCTCTTTTATGTATTTATAGATATAAGCATGGAAATAATTCATTTCTATAAATACATCTGTGTGAAGGGAAGAACTCTTTTCTGTTTTATTTTTAAGTTTTATTTTTTTAAATTTTTAAATTTAATTTTATTTACTTTTTTATACAGCAGGTTATTATCACTTATGTATTTTATGCATATACATGTATACAGGTCAATCCCAATCTCCAACTCATCCCACCACCACCACCCCATGGCTTCCCACACTTGGTGTCCATACGTTTGTTCTCTACCTCTGCGTCTCTATTTCTTCCCTGCAAACCAGTTCATCTGTATCATTTTTTAGGTTCCACATATATGCATTAATATACAATATTTGTTTTCCTCTTTCTGACTTACTCCATTCTGTATGACAGTCTCTAGATCCATCGATGTCTCTACAAATGACCCAGTTTCATTCCTTTTTATGGCCGAGTAATATTCCATTTTATATATGTACCCCATCTTTATCCATTCATCTGTCTGTGGGCATTTAGGTTGCTTCCATTACCTGGCTATTGTAAATAGTGCTGCAATGAACATCGTGGTGAATGTGCCTTTTTGATTTATGGTTTTCTCTGGGTATATGCCCAGAAGTGGGATTGCTGGATCAGATGGTAATTCTATTTCTAGTTTTTTTAAGGAAACTCCATACTGTTCTCCATAGTGACTGTATCAATTTACATTCCCACCAATAGTGGAAGAGGGTTCCTTTTGTCCACACCCTCCCCAGAATTTGTTGTTTGTAGATTTTCTGATGATGCCGATTCTAACAGGTGTGAGGGGATACCTCATTGTAGTTTTGATTTGCATTTCTCTAATAATTAGTGCTCTTGAGCATCTTTTCATGTGCGTCTTGGCCCTCTCTGTGTCTTCTTTGAAGAAACGTCTCTTTAGATCTTCTGCCCATTTTTGTATTGGGTTTTTTTGTTTTTTTAACATTAAGGTGCATGAGCTGTTTATATATATTGGAGATTAAACCTTTGTCCATTGATTCGTTTGCAACTATTTTCGCCCATTCTGAGGGATGCCTTTTTCCATTCCCGTCTTTTTAACCAAAAAAGAAAGAAAGACAAAGAAGCAGAACACTAATGTGCATAAAATATGCCTTTTGAAACGGTCGTTTTGAAATATGGACGTCCTTTGAATTTTTTGGTCGATATGTGACCCCAGGATTTGTTTTCAGGGCAGGTGTCATTTACAGGCCTGCAATGATTTTGAGTATCAACTGACCATTAGCGCTGGGATTAAAGCTGCTGTTGTGTGAAACGGCCACAAGGTGGCAGCAGTTCTCCCTTACCAAATCTGGTTACTAGGGCAACAGAGCCTCAATGGAAGTCGTGTTCTAGATTGGAATTTAGAATGGAATGTGCCAGGAGAAAGCCCCTCAAGTTTGTCTCCCTACTTCTTGTTCGTATTTTTAATTTAATTTTTTATTTTTTATTACAGCTAGTATGATTACAATGTTTGGCTTATTGTAGGTGTCGAAGATGTGGTTCTTTTACACATATACAGATGTCTGTTCTTCCTGGGATCCTTTACCCATGTACGTTATGACAGAATGTTGAGTAGTCTTCTCTTGGTATTCCATAGGTCTTTGGTGATTATATATGTCACCTCTGTTTGTATATGTCTGTTAACCCCGATATCGTAATGAAACCAATCCTCACACCTTTCCATTGGTGAACCATAAGCTTGTTTAATGAACCTGTGATTGCACTTCTCAGTGGAAATAACTGCCCTGCTATCTATTTTAGGTAACACCTATAAGTGATATGATATGATATGTGTCTTTCACTTTCTGACTTACTACAAGTCACGTGATTACCTCTAGACTCATCTACGGTGCTGCAAATGGCATTGTGTCCTTATTTTCCTTGGCTTCTATTCTGCCTTAGCGAGGTCCATTTTCAACAATGTGATTCCCTGAGGGTTGTGGATTAGCTGACCTGGGCAGCCTTACCCTGCCGGCCGGCCCTCCCCAGGTGTGCCTGGTTGAGGTCAATATAAACAGCGCTCCAGGCAGCAATAGCCCCTGAAGCTGTGCCTGACTCCATATTCTCTGCCCCGTCAGCAGTCTCGGGGCTGAGCTGGTGGGAGGGAAATAGGGGCCACAGCTTTGTTGGTGGCCTGGTGTGAGTGGGGTTCTGCTGGCCTTTCTGCAGGAGTTGCCAGGCTGCCACCTGTAAAGAAGAGGATGTGTCACCCATACCTTCCGCTGGAATTTCTCTCCGGACAGAGGTGAGGAAGGAAAAAAGCAGTGGGGACCGGGACAGGAGGGGTATCTCAGGCAGGATAATGGAAAGCTTCCGGAAGAGCGCACGGGGCCAGGACAACCTTGGCTGACCTGCAGTCACCACGTTGGCCTGCGTGCTGTCGCTGGTGTGGCTCCGCGGCCCTTCCTCTAGGCTTTCAAGCCCTTGTACATATTCAGGTGTTTTACCTGGGAAGGGTGGGAACAGTTCAGCAGCAGCTGGACTGGGGCTCAGCTCACCTTTATTCAGAGATGCCTCGGCACGGTCTCCCAGCTTTGCAATGAGGACGCTCCTTGCGTGGGGGGTGGGTTGCTGGCTGGATGGGTGATGATTCCACACCTCTGACCAATTTCAGAATTGTTTACCGCTGGAGCAAGTGCCCTGATAGGGTTTTCCTCTGTACAACTGGTGGGTTCAGGTATTTTTCCGTTTATGGTTCAACTTAGATTTTATTCCTCTTTTATGTATTTATAGATATAAGCATGGAAATAATTCATTTCTATAAATACATCTGTGTGAAGGGAAGAACTTTTTTCTGTTTTATTTTTAAGTTTTATTTTTTTAAATTTTTAAATTTAATTTTATTTACTTTTTTATACAGCAGGTTATTATCACTTATGTATTTTATGCATATACATGTATACAGGTCAATCCCAATCTCCAACTCATCCCACCACCACCACCCCATGGCTTCCCACACTTGGTGTCCATACGTTTGTTCTCTACCTCTGCGTCTCTATTTCTTCCCTGCAAACCAGTTCATCTGTATCATTTTTTAGGTTCCACATATATGCATTAATATACAATATTTGTTTTCCTCTTTCTGACTTACTCCATTCTGTATGACAGTCTCTAGATCCATCGATGTCTCTACAAATGACCCAGTTTCATTCCTTTTTATGGCCGAGTAATATTCCATTTTATATATGTACCCCATCTTTATCCATTCATCTGTCTGTGGGCATTTAGGTTGCTTCCATTACCTGGCTATTGTAAATAGTGCTGCAATGAACATCGTGGTGAATGTGCCTTTTTGATTTATGGTTTTCTCTGGGTATATGCCCAGAAGTGGGATTGCTGGATCAGATGGTAATTCTATTTCTAGTTTTTTTAAGGAAACTCCATACTGTTCTCCATAGTGACTGTATCAATTTACATTCCCACCAATAGTGGAAGAGGGTTCCTTTTGTCCACACCCTCCCCAGAATTTGTTGTTTGTAGATTTTCTGATGATGCCGATTCTAACAGGTGTGAGGGGATACCTCATTGTAGTTTTGATTTGCATTTCTCTAATAATTAGTGCTCTTGAGCATCTTTTCATGTGCGTCTTGGCCCTCTCTGTGTCTTCTTTGAAGAAACGTCTCTTTAGATCTTCTGCCCATTTTTGTATTGGGTTTTTTTGTTTTTTTAACATTAAGGTGCATGAGCTGTTTATATATATTGGAGATTAAACCTTTGTCCATTGATTCGTTTGCAACTATTTTCGCCCATTCTGAGGGATGCCTTTTTCCATTCCCGTCTTTTTAACCAAAAAAGAAAGAAAGACAAAGAAGCAGAACACTAATGTGCATAAAATATGCCTTTTGAAACGGTCGTTTTGAAATATGGACGTCCTTTGAATTTTTTGGTCGATATGTGACCCCAGGATTTGTTTTCAGGGCAGGTGTCATTTACAGGCCTGCAATGATTTTGAGTATCAACTGACCATTAGCGCTGGGATTAAAGCTGCTGTTGTGTGAAACGGCCACAAGGTGGCAGCAGTTCTCCCTTACCAAATCTGGTTACTAGGGCAACAGAGCCTCAATGGAAGTCGTGTTCTAGATTGGAATTTAGAATGGAATGTGCCAGGAGAAAGCCCCTCAAGTTTGTCTCCCTACTTCTTGTTCGTATTTTTAATTTAATTTTTTATTTTTTATTACAGCAAGTATGATTACAATGTTTGGCTTATTGTAGGTGTCGAAGATGTGGTTCTTTTACACATATACAGATGTCTGTTCTTCCTGGGATCCTTTACCCATGTACGTTATGACAGAATGTTGAGTAGTCTTCTCTTGGTATTCCATAGGTCTTTGGTGATTATATATGTCACCTCTGTTTGTATATGTCTGTTAACCCCGATATCGTAATGAAACCAATCCTCACACCTTTCCATTGGTGAACCATAAGCTTGTTTAATGAACCTGTGATTGCACTTCTCAGTGGAAATAACTGCCCTGCTATCTATTTTAGGTAACACCTATAAGTGATATGATATGATATGTGTCTTTCACTTTCTGACTTACTACAAGTCACGTGATTACCTCTAGACTCATCTACGGTGCTGCAAATGGCATTGTGTCCTTATTTTCCTTGGCTTCTATTCTGCCTTAGCGAGGTCCATTTTCAACAATGTGATTCCCTGAGGGTTGTGGATTAGCTGACCTGGGCAGCCTTACCCTGCCGGCCGGCCCTCCCCAGGTGTGCCTGGTTGAGGTCAATATAAACAGCGCTCCAGGCAGCAATAGCCCCTGAAGCTGTGCCTGACTCCATATTCTCTGCCCCGTCAGCAGTCTCGGGGCTGAGCTGGTGGGAGGGAAATAGGGGCCACAGCTTTGTTGGTGGCCTGGTGTGAGTGGGGTTCTGCTGGCCTTTCTGCAGGAGTTGCCAGGCTGCCACCTGTAAAGAAGAGGATGTGTCACCCATACCTTCCGCTGGAATTTCTCTCCGGACAGAGGTGAGGAAGGAAAAAAGCAGTGGGGACCGGGACAGGAGGGGTATCTCAGGCAGGATAATGGAAAGCTTCCGGAAGAGCGCACGGGGCCAGGACAACCTTGGCTGACCTGCAGTCACCACGTTGGCCTGCGTGCTGTCGCTGGTGTGGCTCCGCGGCCCTTCCTCTAGGCTTTCAAGCCCTTGTACATATTCAGGTGTTTTACCTGGGAAGGGTGGGAACAGTTCAGCAGCAGCTGGACTGGGGCTCAGCTCACCTTTATTCAGAGATGCCTCGGCACGGTCTCCCAGCTTTGCAATGAGGACGCTCCTTGCGTGGGGGGTGGGTTGCTGGCTGGATGGGTGATGATTCCACACCTCTGACCAATTTCAGAATTGTTTACCGCTGGAGCAAGTGCCCTGATAGGGTTTTCCTCTGTACAACTGGTGGGTTCAGGTATTTTTCCGTTTATGGTTCAACTTAGATTTTATTCCTCTTTTATGTATTTATAGATATAAGCATGGAAATAATTCATTTCTATAAATACATCTGTGTGAAGGGAAGAACTTTTTTCTGTTTTATTTTTAAGTTTTATTTTTTTAAATTTTTAAATTTAATTTTATTTACTTTTTTATACAGCAGGTTATTATCACTTATGTATTTTATGCATATACATGTATACAGGTCAATCCCAATCTCCAACTCATCCCACCACCACCACCCCATGGCTTCCCACACTTGGTGTCCATACGTTTGTTCTCTACCTCTGCGTCTCTATTTCTTCCCTGCAAACCAGTTCATCTGTATCATTTTTTTAGGTTCCACATATATGCATTAATATACAATATTTGTTTTCCTCTTTCTGACTTACTCCATTCTGTATGACAGTCTCTAGATCCATCGATGTCTCTACAAATGACCCAGTTTCATTCCTTTTTATGGCCGAGTAATATTCCATTTTATATATGTACCCCATCTTTATCCATTCATCTGTCTGTGGGCATTTAGGTTGCTTCCATTACCTGGCTATTGTAAATAGTGCTGCAATGAACATCGTGGTGAATGTGCCTTTTTGATTTATGGTTTTCTCTGGGTATATGCCCAGAAGTGGGATTGCTGGATCAGATGGTAATTCTATTTCTAGTTTTTTTAAGGAAACTCCATACTGTTCTCCATAGTGACTGTATCAATTTACATTCCCACCAATAGTGGAAGAGGGTTCCTTTTGTCCACACCCTCCCCAGAATTTGTTGTTTGTATATTTTCTATTGATGCCGATTCTAACAGGTGTGAGGGGATACCTCATTGTAGTTTTGATTTGCATTTCTCTAATAATTAGTGCTCTTGAGCAGCTTTTCATGTGCGTCTTGGCCCTCTCTGTGTCTTCTTTGAAGAAACGTCTCTTTAGATCTTCTGCCCATTTTTGTATTGGGTTTTTTTGTTTTTTTAACATTAAGGTGCATGAGCTGTTTATATATATTGGAGATTAAACCTTTGTCCATTGATTCGTTTGCAACTATTTTCGCCCATTCTGAGGGACGCCTTTTTCCATTCCCGTCTTTTTAACCAAAAAAGAAAGAAAGACAAAGAAGCAGAACACTAATGTGCATAAAATATGCCTTTTGAAACGGTCGTTTTGAAATATGGACGTCCTTTGAATTTTTTGGTCGATATGTGACCCCAGGATTTGTTTTCAGGGCAGGTGTCATTTACAGGCCTGCAATGATTTTGAATATCAACTGACCATTAGCGCTGGGATTAAAGCTGCTGTTGTGTGAAACGGCCACAAGGTGGCAGCAGTTCTCCCTTACCAAATCTGGTTACTAGGGCAACAGAGCCTCAATGGAAGTCGTGTTCTAGATTGGAATTTAGAATGGAATGTGCCAGGAGAAAGCCCCTCAAGTTTCTCTCCCTACTTCTTGTTCGTATTTTTAATTTAATTTTTTATTTTTTATTACAGCAAGTATGATTACAATGTTTGGCTTATTGTAGGTGTCGAAGATGTGGTTCTTTTACACATATACAGATGTCTGTTCTTCCTGGGATCCTTTACCCATGTACGTTATGACAGAATGTTGAGTAGTCTTCTCTTGGTATTCCATAGGTCTTTGGTGATTATATATGTCACCTCTGTTTGTATATGTCTGTTAACCCCGATATCGTAATGAAACCAATCCTCACACCTTTCCATTGGTGAACCATAAGCTTGTTTAATGAACCTGTGATTGCACTTCTCAGTGGAAATAACTTCCCTGCTATCTATTTTAGGTAACACCTATAAGTGATATGATATGATATGTGTCTTTCACTTTCTGACTTACTACAAGTCACGTGATTACCTCTAGACTCATCTACGGTGCTGCAAATGGCATTGTGTCCTTATTTTCCTTGGCTTCTATTCTGCCTTAGCGAGGTCCATTTTCAACAATGTGATTCCCTGAGGGTTGTGGATTAGCTGACCTGGGCAGCCTTACCCTGCCGGCCGGCCCTCCCCAGGTGTGCCTGGTTGAGGTCAATATAAACAGCGCTCCAGGCAGCAATAGCCCCTGAAGCTGTGCCTGACTCCATATTCTCTGCCCCGTCAGCAGTCTCGGGGCTGAGCTGGTGGGAGGGAAATAGGGGCCACAGCTTTGTTGGTGGCCTGGTGTGAGTGGGGTTCTGCTGGCCTTTCTGCAGGAGTTGCCAGGCTGCCACCTGTAAAGAAGAGGATGTGTCACCCATACCTTCCGCTGGAATTTCTCTCCGGACAGAGGTGAGGAAGGAAAAAAGCAGTGGGGACCGGGACAGGAGGGGTATCTCAGGCAGGATAATGGAAAGCTTCCGGAAGAGCGCACGGGGCCAGGACAACCTTGGCTGACCTGCAGTCACCACGTTGGCCTGCGTGCTGTCGCTGGTGTGGCTCCGCGGCCCTTCCTCTAGGCTTTCAAGCCCTTGTACATATTCAGGTGTTTTACCTGGGAAGGGTGGGAACAGTTCAGCAGCAGCTGGACTGGGGCTCAGCTCACCTTTATTCAGAGATGCCTCGGCACGGTCTCCCAGCTTTGCAATGAGGACGCTCCTTGCGTGGGGGGTGGGTTGCTGGCTGGATGGGTGATGATTCCACACCTCTGACCAATTTCAGAATTGTGTACCGCTGGAGCAAGTGCCCTGATAGGGTTTTCCTCTGTATAACTGGTGGGTTCAGGTATTTTTCCGTTTATGGTTCAACTTAGATTTTATACCTCTTTTATGTATTTATGGATATAAGCATGGAAATAATTGATTTCTATAAATACATCTGTGTGAAGGGAAGAACTTTTTTCTGTTTTATTTTTAAGTTTTATTTTTTAAATTTTTAAATTTAATATTATTTACTTTTTTATACAGCAGGTTATTATCACTTATGTATTTTATGTATATACATGTATACAGGTCAATTCCAATCTCCCAACTCATCCCACCACCACCACCCCATGGCTTTCCACACTTGGTGTCCATACGTTGTTCTCTACCTCTGCGTCTCTATTTCTTCCCTGCAAACCAGTTCATCTGTATCATTTTTTTAGGTTCCACATATATGCATTAATATACAATATTTGTTTTCCTCTTTCTGACTTACTTCATTCTGTATGACAGTCTCTAGATCCATCGATGTCTCTACAAATGACCCAGTTTCATTCCATTTTATGGCCGAGTAATATTCCATTTTATATATGTACCCCATCTTTATCCATTCATCTGTCTGTGGGCATTTAGGTTGCTTCCATTACCTGGCTATTGTAAATAGTGCTGCAATGAACATCGTGGTGAATGTGCCTTTTTGATTTATGGTTTTCTCTGGGTATATGCCCAGAAGTGGGATTGCTGGATCAGATGGTAATTCTATTTCTAGTTTTTTTAAGGAAACTCCATACTGTTCTCCATAGTGACTGTATCAATTTACATTCCCACCAATAGTGGAAGAGGGTTCCTTTTGTCCACACCCTCCCCAGAATTTGTTGTTTGTGGATTTTCTGATGATGCCGATTCTAACAGGTGTGTGGGGATACCTCATTGTACTTTTGATTTGCATTTCTCTAATAATTAGTGCTCTTGAGCAGCTTTTCATGTGCGTCTTGGCCCTCTGTGTGTCTTCTTTGAAGAAACGTCTCTTTAGATCTTCTGCCCATTTTTGTATTGGGTTTTTTTGTTTTTTTAACATTAAGGTGCATGAGCTGTTTATATATATTGGAGATAAAACCTTTGTCCATTGATTCATTTGCAACTATTTTCGCCCCTTCTGAGGGATGCCTTTTTCCATTCCCGTCTTTTTAACCAAAAAAGAAAGAAAGAAAAAGAAGCAGAACTCTAATGTGCAAAAAATATGCCTTTTGAAACGGTCGTTTTGAAATATGGACGTCCTTTAAATTTTTTGGTCGATATGTGGCCCCAAGATTTGTTTTCAGGGCAGGTGTCATTTACACGCCTGCAATGATTTTGAATATCAACTGACCATTAGCACTGGGATTAAAGCTGCTGTTGTGTGAAACGGCCACTAGGTGGCAGCAGTTCTCCCTTAACACATCTGGTTACTAGGGCAACAGAGCCTCAAATGAGGACATGTTCTAGATTGGAATTTAGAATGGAATGTGCCAGGACAAAGCCCCTCAAGTTTGACTCCCTACTTCTTGTGCGTATTTTTAATTTAATTTTTTTATTTTTTATTATAGCAAGTTTGATTACAATGTTTGGCTTGTTGTAGGTGTGGAAGATGTGGTTCTTTTACACATATACAGATGTCTGTTCTTCCTGGGATCCTATTCCCATGTACGTTATGAGAGAATGTTGAGTAGTCTTCTCTTGGTATTCCGTAGGTCTTTGGTGATTATATATGTCACCTCTGTTTGAATATGTCTGTTAACACCGATATCGTAATGAAACCAATCCTCACACCTTTCCATTGGTGGACCATGAGTTTGTTTAATGAATCTGTGATTGCACTTCTCAGTGGAAATGACTGCCCTGGTTTCTATTTTAGGTAACACCTATAAGTGATATGAAATGATATGTGTCTTTCACTTTCTGACTTACTACAAGTCACGTGATTACCTCTAGACTCATCTACGGTGCTGCAAATGGCATTGTGTCCTTATTTTCCTTGGCTTCTATTGTGCCTTAGCGAGGTCCATTTTCAACAATGTGATTCCCTGAGGGTTGTGGATTAGCTGACCTGGGCAGCCTTACCCTGCCGGCCGGCCCTCCCCAGGTCTGCCTGGTTGAGGTCAATATAAACAGCGCTCCAGGCCACAATAGCCCCTGAAGCTGTGCCTGACTCCATATTCTCTGCCCCGTCAGCAGTCTCGGGGCTGTGCTGGTGGGAGGGAGGGAGGGGCCACAGCTTTGTTGGTGGCCCGGTGTGAGTGGGGTTCCGCTGGCCTTTCTGCAGGAGTTGCCAGGCTGCCACCTGTAAAGAAGAGGATGTGTCAGCCATACCTTCCGCTGGAATTTCTCTCCGGACAGAGGTGAGGAAGGAAAAAAGCAGTGGGGGCCGGGACAAGAGGGCTATGTCAGGCAGGACAATGGAAAGCTTCCGGAAGAGCGCCCGGGGCCAGGATCACCCTGGCTGGCCTGCAGTCACCAAGTTGGCCTGCGTGCTGTCGCTGGTGTGGCTCCACGGCCCTTCCTTTAGGTTTTCAAGCCTTTGTACATATTCAGGTGTTTTACCTGGGAAGGGTGGGAAGAGTTCAGCAGCAGCTTGCCTGGGGCTCAACTCACCTTTATTCAGAGATGCCTCGGCACCGTCCCCCAGCTTTGCAATGAGGACGCTCCTTGCATGGGGGTTGGGTTCCTGGCAGTATGGGAGATGA
This sequence comes from Mesoplodon bidens, assembly GCF_964165515.1. Taxonomy (NCBI): domain Eukaryota; kingdom Metazoa; phylum Chordata; class Mammalia; order Artiodactyla; family Ziphiidae; genus Mesoplodon; species Mesoplodon bidens. Next base: position 30,907 of record NW_027672647.1, on the reverse strand, counting down.
TTCCCCACCTCTGACCAATTTCAGAATTCTTTACCGCTGGAGCAGGTGTCCTGATAGGGTTTTCCTCTGTATAACTGGTGGGTTCAGGTTTTTTTTTCATTTATGGTTCAAGTTAGATTTTATTCCTCTTTTATGTATTTATAGATATAAGCATGGAAATAATTCATTCCTATAAATACATCTGTGTGAAGGGAAGAACTTTTTTCTGTTTTATTTTTAAATTTTATATTTTCAAATTTTGAAATTTAATTTTATTTACTTTTTTATACAGCAGGTTATTATTAGTTATGGATTTTATGCATATACATGTATATAGGTCAATCTCAAACTCCCAACTCATCCCACCACCACCACCCCATGGCTTCCCACACTTGGTGTCCATACGTTTGTTCTCTACCTCTGCGTCTCTATTTCTTCCCTGCAAACCAGTTCATCTGTACCATTTTTTAGGTTCCACATATATGCATTAATATGCAATATTTGTTTTCCTCTTTCTGACTTACTTCATTCTGTATGACAGTCTAGATCCATCGATGTCTCTACAAATGACCCAGTTTCATTCCTTTTTATGGCCGAGTAATATTCCCTTTTATATATGTACCCCATCTTTATCCATTCATCTGTCTGTGGGCATTTAGGTTGCTTCCATTACCTGGCTATTGTAAATAGTGCTGCAATGAACCTTGAGGTGAATGTGCCTTTTTGATTTATGGTTGTCTCTGGGTATATGCCCAAAACTGGGATTGATGGGTCAGATGGTAATTCTATTTCTAGTTTTTTAAAGGAAACTCCATACTCTTCTCCATAGTGACTGTATCAATTTACATTCCCACCAATAGTGGAAGAGGGCTCCTTTTGTCCACACCCTCCCCAGAATTTGTTGTTTGTAGATTTTCTGATGATGCCGATTCTAACAGGTGTGAGGGGATACCTCATTGTAGTTTTGATTTGCATATCTCTAATAATTAGTGCTCTTGAGCAGCTTTTCACGTGCGTCTTGGCCCTCTCTGTGTCTTCTTTGAAGAAACGTCTCTTTAGATCTTCTGCCCATTTTTGTATTGGGTTTTTTTGTTTTTTTAACATTAAGGTGCATGAGCTGTTTATATATATTGGAGATTAAACCTTTGTCCATTGATTCGTTTGCAACTATTTTCGCCCATTCTGAGGGACGCCTTTTTCCATTCCCGTCTTTTTAACCAAAAAAGAAAGAAAGACAAAGAAGCAGAACACTAATGTGCATAAAATATGCCTTTTGAAACGGTCGTTTTGAAATATGGACGTCCTTTGAATTTTTTGGTCGATATGTGACCCCAGGATTTGTTTTCAGGGCAGGTGTCATTTACAGGCCTGCAATGATTTTGAATATCAACTGACCATTAGCGCTGGGATTAAAGGTGCTGTTGTGTGAAACGGCCACAAAGTGGCAGCAGTTATCCCTTACCAAATCTGGTTACTAGGGCAACAGAGCCTCAATGGAAGTCGTGTTCTAGATTGGAATTTAGAATGGAATGTGCCAGGAGAAAGCCCCTCAAGTTTGTCTCCCTACTTCTTGTTCGTATTTTTAATTTAATTTTTTATTTTTTATTACAGCAAGTATGATTACAATGTTTGGCTTATTGTAGGTGTCGAAGATGTGGTTCTTTTACACATATACAGATGTCTGTTCTTCCTGGGATCCTTTACCCATGTACGTTATGACAGAATGTTGAGTAGTCTTCTCTTGGTATTCCATAGGTCTTTGGTGATTATATATGTCACCTCTGTTTGTATATGTCGGTTAACCCCGATATCGTAATGAAACCAATCCTCACACCTTTCCATTGGTGAACCATAAGCTTGTTTAATGAACCTGTGATTGCACTTCTCAGTGGAAATAACTGCCCTGCTATCTATTTTAGGTAACACCTATAAGTGATATGATATGATATGTGTCTTTCACTTTCTGACTTACTACAAGTCACGTGATTACATCTAGACTCATCTACGGTGCTGCAAATGGCATTGTGTCCTTATTTTCCTTGGCTTCTATTGTGCCTTAGCGAGGTCCATTTTCAACAGTGTGATTCCCTGAGGGTTGTGGATTAGCTGACCTGGGCAGCCTTACCCTGCCGGCCGGCCCTCCCCAGGTGTGCCTGGTTGAGGTCAATATAAACAGCGCTCCAGGCAGCAATAGCCCCTGAAGCTGTGCCTGACTCCATATTCTCTGCCCCGTCAGCAGTCTCGGGGCTGAGCTGGTGGGAGGGAAATAGGGGCCACAGCTTTGTTGGTGGCCTGGTGTGAGTGGGGTTCTGCTGGCCTTTCTGCAGGAGTTGCCAGGCTGCCACCTGTAAAGAAGAGGATGTGTCACCCATACCTTTCGCTGGAATTTCTCTCCGGACAGAGGTGAGGAAGGAAAAAAGCAGTGGGGACCGGGACAGGAGGGGTATCTCAGGCAGGATAATGGAAAGCTTCCGGAAGAGCGCACGGGGCCAGGACAACCTTGGTTGACCTGCAGTCACCACGTTGGCCTGCGTGCTGTCGCTGGTGTGGCTCCGCGGCCCTTCCTCTAGGCTTTCAAGCCCTTGTACATATTCAGGTGTTTTACCTGGGAAGGGTGGGAACAGTTCAGCAGCAGCTGGACTGGGGCTCAGCTCACCTTTATTCAGAGATGCCTCGGCACGGTCTCCCAGCTTTGCAATGAGGACGCTCCTTGCGTGGGGGGTGGGTTGCTGGCTGGATGGGTGATGATTCCACACCTCTGACCAATTGCAGAATTGTTTACCGCTGGAGCAAGTGCCCTGATAGGGTTTTCCTCTGTATAACTGGTGGGTTCAGGTATTTTTCCGTTTATGGTTCAACTTAGATTTTATACCTCTTTTATGTATTTATGGATATAAGCATGGAAATAATTCATTTCTATAAATACATCTGTGTGAAGGGAAGAACTTTTTCTGTTTTATTTTTAAGTTTTATTTTTTTAAATTTTTAAATTTAATTTTATTTACTTTTTTATACAGCAGGTTATTATCACTTATGTATTTTATGCATATACATGTATACAGGTCAATTCCAATCTCCCAACTCATCCCACCACCACCACCCCATGGCTTTCCACACTTGGTGTCCATACGTTGTTCTCTACCTCTGCGTCTCTATTTCTTCCCTGCAAACCAGTTCATCTGTATCATTTTTTTAGGTTCCACATATATGCATTAATATACAATATTTGTTTTCCTCTTTCTGACTTACTTCATTCTGTATGACAGTCTCTAGATCCATCGATGTCTCTTCAAATGACCCAGTTTCATTCCATTTTATGGCCGAGTAATATTCCATTTTATATATGTACCCCATCTTTATCCATTCATCTGTCTGTGGGCATTTAGGTTGCTTCCATTACCTGGCTATTGTAAATAGTGCTGCAATGAACATCGTGGTGAATGTGCCTTTTTGATTTATGGTTTTCTCTGGGTATATGCCCAGAAGTGGGATTGCTGGATCAGATGGTAATTCTATTTCTAGTTTTTTTAAGGAAACTCCATACTGTTCTCCATAGTGACTGTATCAATTTACATTCCCACCAATAGTGGAAGAGGGTTCCTTTTGTCCACACCCTCCCCAGAATTTGTTGTTTGTGGATTTTCTGATGATGCCGATTCTAACAGGTGTGTGGGGATACCTCATTGTACTTTTGATTTGCATTTCTCTAATAATTAGTGCTCTTGAGCAGCTTTTCATGTGCGTCTTGGCCCTCTGTGTGTCTTCTTTGAAGAAACGTCTCTTTAGATCTTCTGCCCATTTTTGTATTGGGTTTTTTTGTTTTTTTAACATTAAGGTGCATGAGCTGTTTATATATATTGGAGATAAAACCTTTGTCCATTGATTCATTTGCAACTATTTTCGCCCCTTCTGAGGGATGCCTTTTTCCATTCCCGTCTTTTTAACCAAAAAAGAAAGAAAGAAAAAGAAGCAGAAATCTAATGTGCAAAAAATATGCCTTTTGAAACGGTCGTTTTGAAATATGGACGTCCTTTAAATTTTTTGGTCGATATGTGGCCCCAAGATTTGTTTTCAGGGCAGGTGTCATTTACACGCCTGCAATGATTTTGAATATCAACTGACCATTAGCACTGGGATTAAAGCTGCTGTTGTGTGAAACGGCCACTAGGTGGCAGCAGTTCTCCCTTAACACATCTGGTTACTAGGGCAACAGAGCCTCAAATGAGGACATGTTCTAGATTGGAATTTAGAATGGAATGTGCCAGGACAAAGCCCCTCAAGTTTGACTCCCTACTTCTTGTGCGTATTTTTAATTTAATTTTTTTATTTTTTATTATAGCAAGTTTGATTACAATGTTTGGCTTGTTGTAGGTGTGGAAGATGTGGTTCTTTTACACATATACAGATGTCTGTTCTTCCTGGGATCCTATTCCCATGTACGTTATGAGAGAATGTTGAGTAGTCTTCTCTTGGTATTCCGTAGGTCTTTGGTGATTATATATGTCACCTCTGTTTGAATATGTCTGTTAACACCGATATCGTAATGAAACCAATCCTCACACCTTTCCATTGGTGGACCATGAGTTTGTTTAATGAATCTGTGATTGCACTTCTCAGTGGAAATGACTGCCCTGGTTTCTATTTTAGGTAACACCTATAAGTGATATGAAATGATATGTGTCTTTCACTTTCTGACTTACTACAAGTCACGTGATTACCTCTAGACTCATCTACGGTGCTGCAAATGGCATTGTGTCCTTATTTTCCTTGGCTTCTATTGTGCCTTAGCGAGGTCCATTTTCAACAATGTGATTCCCTGAGGGTTGTGGATTAGCTGACCTGGGCAGCCTTACCCTGCCGGCCGGCCCTCCCCAGGTCTGCCTGGTTGAGGTCAATATAAACAGCGCTCCAGGCCACAATAGCCCCTGAAGCTGTGCCTGACTCCATATTCTCTGCCCCGTCAGCAGTCTCGGGGCTGTGCTGGTGGGAGGGAGGGAGGGGCCACAGCTTTGTTGGTGGCCCGGTGTGAGTGGGGTTCTGCTGGCCTTTCTGCAGGAGTTGCCAGGCTGCCACCTGTAAAGAAGAGGATGTGTCAGCCATACCTTCCGCTGGAATTTCTCTCCGGACAGAGGTGAGGAAGGAAAAAAGCAGTGGGGGCCGGGACAAGAGGGCTATGTCAGGCAGGACAATGGAAAGCTTCCGGAAGAGCGCCCGGGGCCAGGATCACCCTGGCTGGCCTGCAGTCACCAAGTTGGCCTGCGTGCTGTCGCTGGTGTGGCTCCACGGCCCTTCCTTTAGGTTTTCAAGCCTTTGTACATATTCAGGTGTTTTACCTGGGAAGGGTGGGAAGAGTTCAGCAGCAGCTTGCCTGGGGCTCAACTCAACTTTATTCAGAGATGCCTCGGCACCGTCCCCCAGCTTTGCAATGAGGACGCTCCTTGCATGGGGGTTGGGTTCCTGGCAGTATGGGAGATGATTCCCCACCTCTGACCAATTTCAGAATTCTTTACCGCTGGAGCAGGTGTCCTGATAGGGTTTTCCTCTGTATAACTGGTGGGTTCAGGTTTTTTTTTCATTTATGGTTCAAGTTAGATTTTATTCCTCTTTTATGTATTTATAGATATAAGCATGGAAATAATTCATTCCTATAAATACATCTGTGTGAAGGGAAGAACTTTTTTCTGTTTTATTTTTAAATTTTATATTTTCAAATTTTGAAATTTAATTTTATTTACTTTTTTATACAGCAGGTTATTATTAGTTATGGATTTTATGCATATACATGTATATAGGTCAATCTCAAACTCCCAACTCATCCCACCACCACCACCCCATGGCTTCCCACACTTGGTGTCCATACGTTTGTTCTCTACCTCTGCGTCTCTATTTCTTCCCTGCAAACCAGTTCATCTGTACCATTTTTTAGGTTCCACATATATGCATTAATATGCAATATTTGTTTTCCTCTTTCTGACTTACTTCATTCTGTATGACAGTCTAGATCCATCGATGTCTCTACAAATGACCCAGTTTCATTCCTTTTTATGTCCGAGTAATATTCCATTTTATATATGTACCCCATCTTTATCCATTCATCTGTCTGTGGGCATTTAGGTTGCTTCCATTACCTGGCTATTGTAAATAGTGCTGCAATGAACCTTGAGGTGAATGTGCCTTTTTGATTTATGGTTGTCTCTGGGTATATGCCCAAAACTGGGATTGATGTGTCAGATGGTAATTCTATTTCTAGTTTTTTAAAGGAAACTCCATACTCTTCTCCATAGTGACTGTATCAATTTACATTCCCACCAATAGTGGAAGAGGGCTCCTTTTGTCCACACCCTCCCCAGAATTTGTTGTTTGTAGATTTTCTGATGATGCCGATTCTAACAGGTGTGAGGGGATACCTCATTGTAGTTTTGATTTGCATATCTCTAATAATTAGTGCTCTTGAGCAGCTTTTCACGTGCGTCTTGGCCCTCTCTGTGTCTTCTTTGAAGAAACGTCTCTTTAGATCTTCTGCCCATTTTTGTATTGGGTTTTTTTGTTTTTTTAACATTAAGGTGCATGAGCTGTTTATATATATTGGAGATTAAACCTTTGTCCATTGATTCGTTTGCAACTATTTTCGCCCATTCTGAGGGACGCCTTTTTCCATTCCCGTCTTTTTAACCAAAAAAGAAAGAAAGACAAAGAAGCAGAACACTAATGTGCATAAAATATGCCTTTTGAAACGGTCGTTTTGAAATATGGACGTCCTTTGAATTTTTTGGTCGATATGTGACCCCAGGATTTGTTTTCAGGGCAGGTGTCATTTACAGGCCTGCAATGATTTTGAATATCAACTGACCATTAGCGCTGGGATTAAAGCTGCTGTTGTGTGAAACGGCCACAAGGTGGCAGCAGTTCTCCCTTACCAAATCTGGTTACTAGGGCAACAGAGCCTCAATGGAAGTCGTGTTCTAGATTGGAATTTAGAATGGAATGTGCCAGGAGAAAGCCCCTCAAGTTTGTCTCCCTACTTCTTGTTCGTATTTTTAATTTAATTTTTTATTTTTTATTACAGCAAGTATGATTACAATGTTTGGCTTATTGTAGGTGTCGAAGATGTGGTTCTTTTACACATATACAGATGTCTGTTCTTCCTGGGATCCTTTACCCATGTACGTTATGACAGAATGTTGAGTAGTCTTCTCTTGGTATTCCATAGGTCTTTGGTGATTATATATGTCACCTCTGTTTGTATATGTCTGTTAACCCCGATATCGTAATGAAACCAATCCTCACACCTTACCATTGGTGAACCATAAGCTTGTTTAATGAACCTGTGATTGCACTTCTCAGTGGAAATAACTGCCCTGCTATCTATTTTAGGTAACACCTATAAGTGATATGATATGATATGTGTCTTTCACTTTCTGACTTACTACAAGTCACGTGATTACATCTAGACTCATCTACGGTGCTGCAAATGGCATTGTGTCCTTATTTTCCTTGGCTTCTATTGTGCCTTAGCGAGGTCCATTTTCAACAATGTGATTCCCTGAGGGTTGTGGATTAGCTGACCTGGGCAGCCTTACCCTGCCGGCCGGCCCTCCCCAGGTGTGCCTGGTTGAGGTCAATATAAACAGCACTCCAGGCAGCAATAGCCCCTGAAGCTGTGCCTGACTCCATATTCTCTGCCCCGTCAGCAGTCTCGGGGCTGAGCTGGTGGGAGGGAAATAGGGGCCACAGCTTTGTTGGTGGCCTGGTGTGAGTGGGGTTCTGCTGGCCTTTCTGCAGGAGTTGCCAGGCTGCCACCTGTAAAGAAGAGGATGTGTCACCCATACCTTCCGCTGGAATTTCTCTCCGGACAGAGGTGAGGAAGGAAAAAAGCAGTGGGGACCGGGACAGGAGGGGTATCTCAGGCAGGATAATGGAAAGCTTCCGGAAGAGCGCACGGGGCCAGGACAACCTTGGCTGACCTGCAGTCACCACGTTGGCCTGCGTGCTGTCGCTGGTGTGGCTCCGCGGCCCTTCCTCTAGGCTTTCAAGCCCTTGTACATATTCAGGTGTTTTACCTGGGAAGGGTGGGAACAGTTCAGCAGCAGCTGGACTGGGGCTCAGCTCACCTTTATTCAGAGATGCCTCGGCACGGTCTCCCAGCTTTGCAATGAGGACGCTCCTTGCGTGGGGGGTGGGTTGCTGGCTGGATGGGTGATGATTCCACACCTCTGACCAATTTCAGAATTGTTTACCGCTGGAGCAAGTACCCTGATAGGGTTTTCCTCTGTACAACTGGTGGGTTCAGGTATTTTTCCGTTTATGGTTCAACTTAGATGTTATTCCTCTTTTATGTATTTATAGATATAAGCATGGAAATAATTCATTTCTATAAATACATCTTTGTGAAAGGAAGAACTTTTTTCTGTTTTATTTTTAAGTTTTATTTTTTAAAATTTTTAAATTTAATTTTATTTACTTTTTTATACAGCAGGTTATTATCACTTATGTATTTTATGCATATACATGTATACAGGTCAATCCCAATCTCCCAACTCATCCCACCACCACCACCCCATGGCTTCCCACACTTGGTGTCCATACGTTTGTTCTCTACCTCTGCGTCTCTATTTCTTCCCTGCAAACCAGTTCATCTGTATCATTTTTTAGGTTCCACATATATGCATTAATATACAATATTTGTTTTCCTCTTTCTGACTTACTCCATTCTGTATGACAGTCTCTAGATCCATCGATGTCTCTACAAATGACCCAGTTTCATTCCTTTTTATGGCCGAGTAATATTCCATTTTATATATGTACCCCATCTTTATCCATTCATCTGTCTGTGGGCATTTAGGTTGCTTCCATTACCTGGCTATTGTAAATAGTGCTGCAATGAACATCGTGGTGAATGTGCCTTTTTGATTTATGGTTTTCTCTGGGTATATGCCCAGAAGTGGGATTGCTGGATCAGATGGTAATTCTATTTCTAGTTTTTTTAAGGAAACGCCATACTGTTCTCCATAGTGACTGTATCAATTTACATTCCCACCAATAGTGGAAGAGGGTTCCTTTTGTCCACACCCTCCCCAGTATTTGTTGTTTGTGGATTTTCTGATGATGCCGATTCTAACAGGTGTGAGGGGATACCTCATTGTAGTTTTGATTTGCATTTCTCTAATAATTAGTGCTCTTGAGCAGCTTTTCATGTGCGTCTTGGCCCTCTCTGTGTCTTCTTTGAAGAAACGTCTCTTTAGATCTTCTGCCCATTTTTGTATTGGGTTTTTTTTTTTAACATTAAGGTGCATGAGCTGTTTATATATATTGGAGATTAAACCTTTGTCCATTGATTCGTTTGCAACTATTTTCGCCCATTCTGAGGGACGCCTTTTTCCATTCCCGTCTTTTTAACCAAAAAAGAAAGAAAGACAAAGAAGCAGAACACTAATGTGCATAAAATATGCCTTTTGAAACGGTCGTTTTGAAATATGGACGTCCTTTGAATTTTTTGGTCGATATGTGACCCCAGGATTTGTTTTCAGGGCAGGTGTCATTTACAGGCCTGCAATGATTTTGAATATCAACTGACCATTAGCGCTGGGATTAAAGGTGCTGTTGTGTGAAACGGCCACAAAGTGGCAGCAGTTATCCCTTACCAAATCTGGTTACTAGGGCAACAGAGCCTCAATGGAAGTCGTGTTCTAGATTGGAATTTAGAATGGAATGTGCCAGGAGAAAGCCCCTCAAGTTTCTCTCCCTACTTCTTGTTCGTATTTTTAATTTAATTTTTTATTTTTTATTACAACAAGTATGATTACAATGTTTGGCTTATTGTAGGTGTCAAAGATGTGGTCCTTTTACACATATACAGATGTCTGTTCTTCCTGGGATCCTTTACCCATGTACGTTATGACAGAATGTTGAGTAGTCTTCTCTTGGTATTCCATAGGTCTTTGTTGATTATATATGTCACCTCTGTTTGTATATGTCTGTTAACCCCGATATCGTAATGAAACCAATCCTCACACCTTACCATTGGTGAACCATAAGCTTGTTTAATGAACCTGTGATTGCACTTCTCAGTGGAAATAACTGCCCTGCTATCTATTTTAGGTAACACCTATAAGTGATATGATATGATATGTGTCTTTCACTTTCTGACTTACTACAAGTCACGTGATTACATCTAGACTCATCTACGGTGCTGCAAATGGCATTGTGTCCTTATTTTCCTTGGCTTCTATTGTGCCTTAGCGAGGTCCATTTTCAACAGTGTGATTCCCTGAGGGTTGTGGATTAGCTGACCTGGGCAGCCTTACCCTGCCGGCCGGCCCTCCCCAGGTGTGCCTGGTTGAGGTCAATATAAACAGCGCTCCAGGCAGCAATAGCCCCTGAAGCTGTGCCTGACTCCATATTCTCTGCCCCGTCAGCAGTCTCGGGGCTGAGCTGGTGGGAGGGAAATAGGGGCCACAGCTTTGTTGGTGGCCTGGTGTGAGTGGGGTTCTGCTGGCCTTTCTGCAGGAGATGCCAGGCTGCCACCTGTAAAGAAGAGGATGTGTCACCCATACCTTTCGCTGGAATTTCTCTCCGGACAGAGGTGAGGAAGGAAAAAAGCAGTGGGGACCGGGACAGGAGGGGTATCTCAGGCAGGATAATGGAAAGCTTCCGGAAGAGCGCACGGGGCCAGGACAACCTTGGCTGACCTGCAGTCACCACGTTGGCCTGCGTGCTGTCGCTGATGTGGCTCCGCGGCCCTTCCTCTAGGCTTTCAAGCCCTTGTACATATTCAGGTGTTTTACCTGGGAAGGGTGGGAACAGTTCAGCAGCAGCTGGACTGGGGCTCAGCTCACCTTTATTCAGAGATGCCTCGGCACGGTCTCCCAGCTTTGCAATGAGGACGCTCCTTGCGTGGGGGGTGGGTTGCTGGCTGGATGGGTGATGATTCCACACCTCTGACCAATTGCAGAATTGTTTACCGCTGGAGCAAGTGCCCTGATAGGGTTTTCCTCTGTATAACTGGTGGGTTCAGGTATTTTTCCGTTTATGGTTCAACTTAGATTTTATACCTCTTTTATGTATTTATGGATATAAGCATGGAAATAATTCATTTCTATAAATACATCTGTGTGAAGGGAAGAACTTTTTTCTGTTTTATTTTTAAGTTTTATTTTTTAAATTTTTAAATTTAATATTATTTACTTTTTTATACAGCAGGTTATTATCACTTATGTATTTTATGCATATACATGTATACAGGTCAATTCCAATCTCCCAACTCATCCCACCACCACCACCCCATGGCTTTCCACACTTGGTGTCCATACGTTGTTCTCTACCTCTGCGTCTCTATTTCTTCCCTGCAAACCAGTTCATCTGTATCATTTTTTTAGGTTCCACATATATGCATTAATATACAATATTTGTTTTCCTCTTTCTGACTTACTTCATTCTGTATGACAGTCTCTAGATCCATCGATGTCTCTACAAATGACCCAGTTTCATTCCATTTTATGGCCGAGTAATATTCCATTTTATATATGTACCCCATCTTTATCCATTGATCTGTCTGTGGGCATTTAGGTTGCTTCCCTTACCTGGCTATTGTAAATAGTGCTGCAATGAACATCGTGGTGAATGTGCCTTTTTGATTTATGGTTTTCTCTGGGTATATGCCCAGAAGTGGGATTGCTGGATCAGATGGTAATTCTATTTCTAGTTTTTTTAAGGAAACTCCATACTGTTCTCCATAGTGACTGTATCAATTTACATTCCCACCAATAGTGGAAGAGGGTTCCTTTTGTCCACACCCTCCCCAGAATTTGTTGTTTGTGGATTTTCTGATGATGCCGATTCTAACAGGTGTGTGGGGATACCTCATTGTAGTTTTGATTTGCATTTCTCTAATAATTAGTGCTCTTGAGCAGCTTTTCATGTGCGTCTTGGCCCTCTGTGTGTCTTCTTTGAAGAAACGTCTCTTTAGATCTTCTGCCCATTTTTGTATTGGGTTTTTTTGTTTTTTTAACATTAAGGTGCATGAGCTGTTTATATATATTGGAGATAAAACCTTTGTCCATTGATTCATTTGCAACTATTTTCGCCCCTTCTGAGGGATGCCTTTTTCCATTCCCGTGTTTTTAACCAAAAAAGAAAGAAAGAAAAAGAAGCAGAACTCTAATGTGCAAAAAATATGCCTTTTGCAACGGTCGTTTTGAAATATGGACGTCCTTTAAATTTTTTGGTCGATATGTGGCCCCAAGATTTGTTTTCAGGGCAGGTGTCATTTACACGCCTGCAATGATTTTGAATATCAACTGACCATTAGCACTGGGATTAAAGCTGCTGTTGTGTGAAACGGCCACTAGGTGGCAGCAGTTCTCCCTTAACACATATGGTTACTAGGGCAACAGAGCCTCAAATGAGGACATGTTCTAGATTGGAATTTAGAATGGAATGTGCCAGGACAAAGCCCCTCATGTTTGACTCCCTACTTCTTGTGCGTATTTTTAATTTAATTTTTTTATTTTTTATTATAGCAAGTTTGATTACAATGTTTGGCTTGTTGTAGGTGTGGAAGATGTGGTTCTTTTACACATATACAGATGTCTGTTCTTCCTGGGATCCTATTCCCATGTACGTTATGAGAGAATGTTGAGTAGTCTTCTCTTGGTATTCCGTAGGTCTTTGGTGATTATATATGTCACCTCTGTTTGAATATGTCTGTTAACACCGATATCGTAATGAAACCAATCCTCACACCTTTCCATTGGTGGACCATGAGTTTGTTTAATGAATCTGTGATTGCACTTCTCAGTGGAAATGACTGCCCTGGTTTCTATTTTAGGTAACACCTATAAGTGATATGAAATGATATGTGTCTTTCACTTTCTGACTTACTACAAGACACGTGATTACCTCTAGACTCATCTACGGTGCTGCAAATGGCATTGTGTCCTTATTTTCCTTGGCTTCTATTGTGCCTTAGCGAGGTCCATTTTCAACAATGTGATTCCCTGAGGGTTGTGGATTAGCTGACCTGGGCAGCCTTACCCTGCCGGCCGGCCCTCCCCAGGTCTGCCTGGTTGAGGTCAATATAAACAGCGCTCCAGGCCACAATAGCCCCTGAAGCTGTGCCTGACTCCATATTCTCTGCCCCGTCAGCAGTCTCGGGGCTGTGCTGGTGGGAGGGAGGGAGGGGCCACAGCTTTGTTGGTGGCCCGGTGTGAGTGGGGTTCTGCTGGCCTTTCTGCAGGAGTTGCCAGGCTGCCACCTGTAAAGAAGAGGATGTGTCAGCCATACCTTCCGCTGGAATTTCTCTCCGGACAGAGGTGAGGAAGGAAAAAAGCAGTGGGGGCCGGGACAAGAGGGCTATGTCAGGCAGGACAATGGAAAGCTTCCGGAAGAGCGCCCGGGGCCAGGATCACCCTGGCTGGCCTGCAGTCACCAAGTTGGCCTGCGTGCTGTCGCTGGTGTGGCTCCACGGCCCTTCCTTTAGGTTTTCAAGCCTTTGTACATATTCAGGTGTTTTACCTGGGAAGGGTGGGAAGAGTTCAGCAGCAGCTTGCCTGGGGCTCAACTCACCTTTATTCAGAGATGCCTCGGCACCGTCCCCCAGCTTTGCAATGAGGACGCTCCTTGCATGGGGGTTGGGTTCCTGGCAGTATGGGAGATGATTCCCCACCTCTGACCAATTTCAGAATTCTTTACCGCTGGAGCAGGTGTCCTGATAGGGTTTTCCTCTGTATAACTGGTGGGTTCAGGTTTTTTTTTCATTTATGGTTCAAGTTAGATTTTATTCCTCTTTTATGTATTTATAGATATAAGCATGGAAATAATTCATTCCTATAAATACATCTGTGTGAAGGGAAGAACTTTTTTCTGTTTTATTTTTAAATTTTATATTTTCAAATTTTGAAATTTAATTTTATTTACTTTTTTATACAGCAGGTTATTATTAGTTATGGATTTTATGCATATACATGTATATAGGTCAATCTCAAACTCCCAACTCATCCCACCACCACCACCCCATGGCTTCCCACACTTGGTGTCCATACGTTTGTTCTCTACCTCTGCGTCTCTATTTCTTCCCTGCAAACCAGTTCATCTGTACCATTTTTTAGGTTCCACATATATGCATTAATATGCAATATTTGTTTTCCTCTTTCTGACTTACTTCATTCTGTATGACAGTCTAGATCCATCGATGTCTCTACAAATGACCCAGTTTCATTCCTTTTTATGGCCGAGTAATATTCCATTTTATATATGTACCCCATCTTTATCCATTCATCTGTCTGTGGGCATTTAGGTTGCTTCCATTACCTGGCTATTGTAAATAGTGCTGCAATGAACCTTGAGGTGAATGTGCCTTTTTGATTTATGGTTGTCTCTGGGTATATGCCCAAAACTGGGATTGATGGGTCAGATGGTAATTCTATTTCTAGTTTTTTAAAGGAAACTCCATACTCTTCTCCTTAGTGACTGTATCAATTTACATTCCCACCAATAGTGGAAGAGGGCTCCTTTTGTCCACACCCTCCCCAGAATTTGTTGTTTGTAGATTTTCTGATGATGCCGATTCTAACAGGTGTGAGGGGATACCTCATTGTAGTTTTGATTTGCATATCTCTAATAATTAGTGCTCTTGAGCAGCTTTTCACGTGCGTCTTGGCCCTCTCTGTGTCTTCTTTGAAGAAACGTCTCTTTAGATCTTCTGCCCATTTTTGTATTGGGTTTTTTTGTTTTTTTAACATTAAGGTGCATGAGCTGTTTATATATATTGGAGATTAAACCTTTGTCCATTGATTCGTTTGCAACTATTTTCGCCCATTCTGAGGGATGCCTTTTTCCATTCCCGTCTTTTTAACCAAAAAAGAAAGAAAGACAAAGAAGCAGAACACTAATGTGCATTAAAAATGCCTTTTGAAACGGTCGTTTTGAAATATGGACGTCCTTTGAATTTTTTGGTCGATATGTGACCCCAGGATTTGTTTTCAGGGCAGGTGTCATTTACAGGCCTGCAATGATTTTGAATATCAACTGACCATTAGCGCTGGGATTAAAGCTGCTGTTGTGTGAAACGGCCACAAGGTGGCAGCAGTTCTCCCTTACCAAATCTGGTTACTAGGGCAACAGAGCCTCAATGGAAGTCGTGTTCTAGATTGGAATTTAGAATGGAATGTGCCAGGAGAAAGCCCCTCAAGTTTCTCTCCCTACTTCTTGTTCGTATTTTTAATTTAATTTTTTATTTTTTATTACAGCAAGTATGATTACAATGTTTGGCTTATTGTAGGTGTCGAAGATGTGGTTCTTTTACACATATACAGATGTCTGTTCTTCCTGGGATCCTTTACCCATGTACGTTATGACAGAATGTTGAGTAGTCTTCTCTTGGTATTCCATAGGTCTTTGGTGATTATATATGTCACCTCTGTTTGTATATGTCTGTTAACCCCGATATCGTAATGAAACCAATCCTCACACCTTTCCATTGGTGAACCATAAGCTTGTTTAATGAACCTGTGATTGCACTTCTCAGTGGAAATAACTGCCCTGCTATCTATTTTAGGTAACACATATAAGTGATATGATATGATATGTGTCTTTCACTTTCTGACTTACTACAAGTCACGTGATTACCTCTAGACTCATCTACGGTGCTGCAAATGGCATTGTGTCCTTATTTTCCTTGGCTTCTATTCTGCCTTAGCGAGGTCCATTTTCAACAATGTGATTCCCTGAGGGTTGTGGATTAGCTGACCTGGGCAGCCTTACCCTGCCGGCCGGCCCTCCCCAGGTGTGCCTGGCTGAGGTCAATAGAAACAGCGCTCCAGGCAGCAATAGCCCCTGAAGGTGTGCCTGACTCCATATTCTCTGCCCCGTCAGCAGTCTCGGGGCTGAGCTGGTGGGAGGGAAATAGGGGCCACAGCTTTGTTGGTGGCCTGGTGTGAGTGGGGTTCTGCTGGCCTTTCTGCAGGAGTTGCCAGGGTGCCACCTGTAAAGAAGAGGATGTGTCACCCATACCTTCCGCTGGAATTTCTCTCCGGACAGAGGTGAGGAAAGAAAAAATCAGTGGGGACCGGGACAGGAGGGGTATCTCAGGCAGGATAATGGAAATTTTCCGGAAGAGCGCACGGGGCCAGGACAACCTTGGCTGACCTGCAGTCACCACGTTGGCCTGCGTGCTGTCGCTGGTGTGGCTCCGCGGCCCTTCCTCTAGGCTTTCAAGCCCTTGTACATATTCAGGTGTTTTACCTGGGAAGGGTGGGAACAGTTCAGCAGCAGCTGGACTGGGGCTCAGCTCACCTTTATTCAGAGATGCCTCGGCACGGTCTCCCAGCTTTGCAATGAGGACGCTCCTTGCGTGGGGTTGGGTTGCTGGCTTGATGGGTGATGATTCCACACCTCTGAGCAATTTCAGAATTGTTTACCGCTGGAGCAAGTGCCCTGATAGGGTTTTCCTCTGTACAACTGGTGGGTTCAGGTATTTTTCCGTTTATGGTTCAACTTAGATTTTATTCCTCTTTTATGTATTTATAGATATAAGCATGGAAATAATTCATTTCTATAAATACATCTGTGTGAAGGGAAGAACTTTTTTCTGTTTTATTTTTAAGTTTTATTTTTTTAAATTTTTAAATTTAATTTTATTTACTTTTTTATACAGCAGGTTATTATCACTTATGTATTTTATGCATATACATGTATACAGGTCAATCCCAATCTCCCAACTCATCCCACCACCACCACCCCATGGCTTCCCACACTTGGTGTCCATACGTTTGTTCTCTACCTCTGCGTCTCTATTTCTTCCCTGCAAACCAGTTCATCTGTATCATTTTTTTAGGTTCCACATATATGCATTAATATACAATATTTGTTTTCCTCTTTCTGACTTACTTCATTCTGTATGACAGTCTCTAGATCCATCGATGTCTCTACAAATGACCCAGTTTCATTCCTTTTTATGGCCGAGTAATATTCCATTTTATATATGTACACCATCTTTATCCATTCATCTGTCTGTGGGCATTTAGGTTGCTTCCATTACCTGGCTATTGTAAATAGTGCTGCAATGAACATCGTGGTGAATGTGCCTTTTTGATTTATGGTTTTCTCTGGGTATATGCCCAGAAGTGGGATTGCTGGATCAGATGGTAATTCTATTTCTAGTTTTTTTAAGGAAACTCCATACTGTTCTCCATAGTGACTGTATCAATTTACATTCCCACCAATAGTGGAAGAGGGTTCCTTTTGTCCACACCCTCCCCAGAATTTGTTGTTTGTAGATTTTCTGATGATGCCGATTCTAACAGGTGTGAGGGGATACCTCATTGTAGTTTTGATTTGCATTTCTCTAATAATTAGTGCTCTTGAGCAGCTTTTCATGTGCGTCTTGGCCCTCTCTGTGTCTTCTTTGAAGAAACGTCTCTTTAGATCTTCTGCCCATTTTTGTATTGGGTTTTTTTGTTTTTTTAACATTAAGGTGCATGAGCTGTTTATATATATTGGAGATTAAACCTTTGTCCATTGATTCGTTTGCAACTATTTTCGCCCATTCTGAGGGACGCCTTTTTCCATTCCCGTCTTTTTAACCAAAAAAGAAAGAAAGACAAAGAAGCAGAACACTAATGTGCATAAAATATGCCTTTTGAAATGGTCGTTTTGAAATATGGACGTCCTTTGAATTTTTTGGTCGATATGTGACCCCAGGATTTGTTTTCAGGGCAGGTGTCATTTACAGGCCTGCAATGATTTTGAATATCAACTGACCATTAGCGCTGGGATTAAAGGTGCTGTTGTGTGAAACGGCCACAAGGTGGCAGCAGTTATCCCTTACCAAATCTGGTTACTAGGGCAACAGAGCCTCAATGGAAGTCGTGTTCTAGATTGGAATTTAGAATGGAATGTGCCAGGAGAAAGCCCCTCAAGTTTCTCTCCCTTCTTCTTGTTCGTATTTTTAATTTAATTTTTTATTTTTTATTACAGCAAGTATGATTACAATGTTTGGCTTATTGTAGGTGTCAAATATGTGGTTCTTTTTCACATATACAGATGGCTGTTCTTCCTGGGATCCTTTACCCATGTACGTTATGACAGAATGTTGAGTAGTCTTCTCTTGGTATTCCATAGGTCTTTGGTGATTATATATGTCACCTCTGTTTGTATATGTCTGTTAACCCCGATATCGTAATGAAACCAATCGTCACACCTTACCATTGGTGAACCATAAGCTTGTTTAATGAACCTGTGATTGCACTTCTCAGTGGAAATAACTGCCCTGCTATCTATTTTAGGTAACACCTATAAGTGATATGAAATGATATGTGTCTTTCACTTTGTGACTTACTACAAGTCACGTGATTACGTCTAGACTCATCTACGGTGCTGCAAATGGCATTGTGTCCTTATTTTCCTTGGCTTCTATTTTGCCTTAGCGAGGTCCATTTTCAACAATGTGATTCCCTGAGGGTTGTGGATTAGCTGACCTGGGCAGCCTTACCCTGCCGGCCGGCCCTCCCCAGGTGTGCCTGGTTGAGGTCAATATAAACAGCGCTCCAGGCAGCAATAGCCCCTGAAGCTGTGCCTGACTCCATATTCTCTGCCCCGTCAGCAGTCTCGGGGCTGTGCTGGTGGGAGGGAGTGAGGGGCCACAGCTTTGTTGGTGGCCCGGTGTGAGTGGGGTTCTGCTGGCCTTTCTGCAGGAGTTGCCAGGCTGCCACCTGTAAAGAAGAGGATGTGTCACCCATACCTTCCGCTGGAATTTCTCTCCGGACAGAGGTGAGGAAGGAAAAAAGCAGTGGGGGCCGGGACAAGAGGGCTATGTCAGGCAGGACAATGGAAAGCTTCCGGAAGAGCGCCCGTGGCCAGGATCACCCTGGCTGGCCAGCAGTCACCACGTTGGCCTGCGTGCTGTCGCTGGTGTGGCTCCACGGCCCTTCCTCTAGATTTTCAAGCCTTTGTACATATTCAGGTGTTTTACCTGGGAAGGGTGGGAACAGTTCAGCAGCAGCTGGCCTGGGGCTCAGCTCACCTTTATTCAGAGATGCCTCGGCACGGTCCCCCAGCTTTGCAATGAGGACGCTCCTTGCATGGGGGTTGGGTTCCTGGCTGTATGGGAGATGATTCCCCACCTCTGACCAATTTCAGAATTGTTTACCGCTGGAGCAGGTGTCCTGATAGGGTTTTCCTCTGTATAACTGGTGGGTTCAGGTTTTTTTTTCATTTATGGTTCAAGTTAGATTTTATTCCTCTTTTATGTACTTATAGATATAAGCATGGAAATAATTCATTCCTATAAATACATCTTTGTGAAGGGAAGAACTTTTTTCTGTTTTATTTTTAAATTTTATATTTTAAAATTTTGAAATTTAATTTTATTTACTTTTTTATACAGCAGGTTATTATTAGTTATGTATTTTATGCATATACATGTATATAGGTCAATCTCAAACTCCCAACTCATCCCACCACCACCACCCCATGGCTTCCCACACTTGGTGTCCATACGTTTCTTCTCTACCTCTGCGTCTCTATTTCTTCCCTGCAAACCAGTTCATCTGTACCATTTTTTAGGTTCCACATATATGCATTAATATACAATATTTGTTTTCCTCTTTCTGACTTACTTCATTCTGTATGACAGTCTAGATCCATCGATGTCTCTACAAATGCCCCAGTTTCATTCCTTTTTATGGCCGAGTACTATTCCATTTTATATATGTACCCCATCTTTATCCATTCATCTGTCTGTGGGCATTTAGGTTGCTTCCATTACCTGGCTATTGTAAATAGTGCTGCAATGAACATCGTGGTGAATGTGCCTTTTTGATTTATGGTTTTCTCTGGGTATATGCCAGAAGTGGGATTGCTGGATCAGATGGTAATTCTATTTCTAGTTTTCTTAAGGAAACTCCATACTGTTCTCCATAGTGACTGTATCAATTTACATTCCCACCAATAGTGGAAGAGGGTTCCTATTGTCCACACCCTCCCCAGAATTTGTTGTTTGTAGATATTCTGATGATGCCGATTCTAACAGGTGTGAGGGGATACCTCATTGTAGTTTTGATTTGCATTTCTCTAATAATTAGTGCTCTTGAGCAGCTTTTCATGTGCGTCTTGGCCCTCTCTGTGTCTTCTTTGAAGAAACGTCTCTTTAGATCTTCTGCCCATTTTTGTATTGGGTTTTTTGTTTTTTTAACATTAAGGTGCATGAGCTGTTTATATATATTGGAGATTAAACCTTTGTCCATTGATTCGTTTGCAACTATTTTCGCCCATTCTGAGGGATGCCTTTTTCCATTCCCGTCTTTTTAACCAAAAAAGAAAGAAAGACAAAGAAGCAGAACACTAATGTGCATAAAATATGCCTTTTGAAACGGTCGTTTCGAAATATGGACGTCCTTTGAATTTTTTGGTCGATATGTGACCCCAGGATTTGTTTTCAGGGCAGGTGTCCTTTACAGGCCTGCAATGATTTTGAGTATCAACTGACCATTAGCGCTGGGATTAAAGCTGCTGTTGTGTGAAACGGCCACAAGGTGGCAGCAGTTATACCTTACCATATCTGGTTACTAGGGCAACAGAGCCTCAATGGAAGTCGTGTTCTAGATTGGAATTTAGAATGGAATGTGCCAGGAGAAAGCCCCTCAAGTTTGTCTCCCTACTTCTGGTTCGTGTTTTTAATTTAATTTTTTATTTTTTATTACAGCAAGTATGATTACAATGTTTGGCTTATTGTAGGTGTCGAAGATGTGGTTCTTTTACACATATACAGATGTCTGTTCTTCCAGGGATCCTTTACCCATGTACGTTCTGACAGAATGTTGAGTAGTCTTCTGCTGGTATTCCATAGGTCTTTGGTGATTATATATGTCACCTCTGTTTGTATATGTCTGTTAACCCCGATATCGTAATGAAACCAATCCTCACACCTTTCCATTGGTGAACCATAAGCTTGTTTAATGAACCTGTGATTGCACTTCTCAGTGGAAATAACTGCCCTGCTATCTATTTTAGGCAACACCTATAAGTGATATGATATGATATGTGTCTTTCACTTTCTGACTTACTACAAGTCACGTGATTACCTCTAGACTCATCTACGGTGCTGCAAATGGCATTGTGTCCTTATTTTCCTTGGCTTCTATTCAGCCTTAGCGAGGTCCATTTTCAACAATGTGATTCCCTGAGGGTTGTGGATTAGCTGACCTGGGCAGCCTTACCCTGCCGGCCGGCCCTCCCCAGGTCTGCCTGGTTGAGGTCAATATAAACAGCGCTCCAGGCAGCAATAGCCCCTGAAGCTGTGCCTGACTCCATATTCACTGCCCCGTCAGCAGTCTCGGGGCTGAGCTGGTGGGAGGGAAATAGGGGCCACAGCTTTGTTGGTGGCCTGGTGTGAGTGGGGTTCTGCTGGCCTTTCTGCAGGAGTTGCCAGGCTGCCACCTGTAAAGAAGAGGATGTGTCACCCATACCTTCCGCTGGAATTTCTCTCCGGACAGAGGTGAGGAAGGAAAAAATCAGTGGGGACCGGGACAGGAGGGGTATCTCAGGCAGGATAATGGAAAGCTTCCGGAAGAGCGCACGGGGCCAGGACAACTTTGGCTGACCTGCAGTCACCATGTTGGCCTGCGTGCTGTCGCTGGTGTGGCTCCGCGGCCCTTCCTCTAGGCTTTCAAGCCCTTGTACATATTCAGGTGTTTTACCTGGGAAGGGTGGGAACAGTTCAGCAGCAGCTGGACTGGGGCTCAGCTCACCTTTATTCAGAGATGCCTCGGCACGGTCTCCCAGCTTTGCAATGAGGACGCTCCTTGCGTGGGGGGTGGGTTGGTGGCTGGATGGGTGATGATTCCACACCTCTGACCAATTTCAGAATTGTTTACCGCTGGAGCAAGTGCCCTGATAGGGTTTTCCTCTGTATAACTGGTGGGTTCAGGTATTTTTTCGTTTATGGTTCAACTTAGATTTTATTCCTCTTTTATGTATTTATAGATATAAGCATGGAAATAATTCATTTCTATAAATACATCTGTGTGAAGGGAAGAACTTTTTTCTGTTTTAGTTTTAAGTTTTATTTTTTTTAATTTTTAAATTTAATTTTATTTACTTTTTTATACAGCAGGTTATTATCACTTATGTATTTTATGCATATACATGTATACAGGTCAATCCCAATCTCCCAACTCATCCCACCACCACCACCCCATGGCTTCCCACACTTGGTGTCCATACATTTCTTCTCTACCTCTGCGTCTCTATTTCTTCCCTGCAAACCAGTTCATCTGTATCATTTTTTTAGGTTCCACATATATGCATTAATATACAATATTTGTTTTCCTCTTTCTGACCTACTTCATTCTGTATGACAGTCTCTAGATCCATCGATGTCTCTACAAATGACCCAGTTTCAATCCTTTTTATGGCCGAGTAATATTCCATTTTATATATGTACCCCATCTTTTTCCATTCATCCTTCTGTGGGCATTTAGGTTGCTTCCATTACCTGGCTATTGTAAATAATGCTGCAATGAACATCGTGGTGAATGTGCCTTTTTGATTTATGGTTTTCTCTGGGTATATGCCCAGAAGTGGGATTGCTGGATCAGATGGTAATTCTATTTCTAGTGTTTTTAAGGAAACTGCATACTGTTCTCCATAGTGACTGTACCAATTTACATTCCCACCAATAGTGGAAGAGGGTTCCTTTTGTCCACACCCTCCCCAGAATTTGTTGTTTGTAGATTTTCTGATGATGCCGATTCTAACAGGTGTGAGGGGATACCTCATTGTAGTTTTGATTTGCATTTCTCTAATAATTAGTGCTCTTGAGCAGCTTTTCATGTGCGTCTTGGCCCTCTCTGTGTCTTCTTTGAAGAAACGTCTCTTTAGATCTTCTGCCCATTTTTGTATTGGGTTTTTTGTTTTTTTAACATTAAGGTGCATGAGCTGTTTATATATATTGGAGATTAAACGTTTGTCCATTGATTCGTTTGCAACTATTTTCGCCCATTCTGAG
This sequence comes from Mesoplodon bidens, assembly GCF_964165515.1. NCBI lineage: Eukaryota > Metazoa > Chordata > Mammalia > Artiodactyla > Ziphiidae > Mesoplodon > Mesoplodon bidens. The sequence goes on along the minus strand of NW_027672647.1, from coordinate 7,926 downwards.
GGATGCCTTTTTCCATTCCCGTCTTTTTAACCAAAAAAGAAAGAAAGACAAAGAAGCAGAACACTAATGTGCATAAAATATGCCTTTTGAAACGGTCGTTTTGAAATATGGACGTCCTTTGAATTTTTTGGTCGATATGTGACCCCAGGATTTGTTTTCAGGGCAGGTGTCATTTACAGGCCTGCAATGATTTTGAATATCAACTGACCATTAGCGCTGGGATTAAAGCTGCTGTTGTGTGAAACGGCCACAAGGTGGCAGCAGTTATCCGTTACCAAATCTGGTTACTAGGGCAACAGAGCCTCAATGGAAGTCGTGTTCTAGATTGGAATTTAGAATGGAATGTGACAGGAGAAAGCCCCTCAAGTTTGTCTCCCTACATCTTGTTCGTATTTTTAATTTAATTTTTTATTTTTTATTACAGCAAGTATGATTACAATGTTTGGCTTATTGTAGGTGTCGAAGATGTGGTTCTTTTACACATATACAGATGTCTGTTCCTCCTGGGATCCTTTACCCATGTACGTTATGACAGAATGTTGAGTAGTCTTCTCTTCGTATTCCATAGGTCTTTGGTGATTATATATGTCACCTCTGTTTGTATATGACTGTTAACCCCGATATCGTAATGAAACCAATCCTCACACCTTTCAATTGGTGAACCATAAGCTTGTTTAATGAACCTGTGATTGCACTTCTCAGTGGAAATAACTGCCCTGCTATCTATTTTAGGTAACACCTATAAGTGATATGATATGATATGTGTCTTTCACTTTCTGACTTACTACAAGTCACGTGATTACCTCTAGACTCATCTACGGTGCTGCAAATGGCATTGTGTCCTTATTTTCCTTGGCTTCTATTCTGCCTTAGCGAGGTCCATTTTCAACAATGTGATTCCCTGAGGGTTGTGGATTAGCTGACCTGGGCAGCCTTACCCTGCCGGCCGGCCCTCCCCAGGTGTGCCTGGTTCAGGTCAATATAAACAGCGCTCCAGGCAGCAATAGCCCCTGAAGGTGTGCCTGACTCCATATTCTCTGCCCCGTCAGCAGTCTCGGGGCTGAGCTGGTGGGAGGGAAATAGGGGCCACAGCTTTGTTGGTGGCCTGGTGTGAGTGGGGTTCTGCTGGCCTTTCTGCAGGAGTTGCCAGGCTGCCACCTGTAAAGAAAAGGATGTGTCACCCATACCTTCCGCTGGAATTTCTCTCCGGACAGAGGTGAGGAAAGAAAAAAGCAGTGGGGACCGGGACAGGAGGGGTATCTCAGGCAGGATAATGGAAAGTTTCCGGAAGAGCGCACGGGGCCAGGACAACCTTGGCTGACCTGCAGTCACCACGTTGGCCTGCGTGCTGTCGCTGGTGTGGCTCCGCGGCCCTTCCTCTAGGCTTTCAAGCCCTTGTACATATTCAGGTGTTTTACCTGGGAAGGGTGGGAACAGTTCAGCAGCAGCTGGACTGGGGCTCAGCTCACCTTTATTCAGAGATGCCTCGGCACGGTCTCCCAGCTTTGCAATGAGGACGCTCCTTGCGTGGGGGGTGGGTTGCTGGCTGGATGGGTGATGATTCCACACCTCTGACCAATTTCAGAATTGTTTAACGCTGGAGCAAGTGCCCTGATAGGGTTTTCCTCTGTATAACTGGTGGGTTCAGGTATTTTTTCGTTTATGGTTCAACTTAGATTTTATTCCTCTTTTATGTATTTATAGATATAAGCATGGAAATAATTCATTTCTATAAATACATCTGTGTGAAGAGAAGAACTTTTTTCTGTTTTAGTTTTAAGTTTTATTTTTTAAATTTTTAAATTTAATTTTATTTACTTTTTTATACAGCAGGTTATTATCACTTATCTATTTTATGCATATACATGTATACAGGTCAATCCCAATCTCCCAACTCATCCCAACACCACCACCCCATGGCTTCCCACACTTGGTGTCCATACGTTTCTTCTCTACCTCTGCGTCTCTATTTCTTCCCTGCAAACCAGTTCATCTGTATCATTTTTTTAGGTTCCACATATATGCATTAATATACAATATTTGTTTTCCTCTTTCTGACCTACTTCATTCTGTATGACAGTCTCTAGATCCATCGATGTCTCTACAAATGACCCAGTTTCAATCCTTTTTATGGCCGAGTAATATTCCATTTTATATATGTACCCCATCTTTTTCCATTCATCCTTCTGTGGGCATTTAGGTTGCTTCCATTACCTGGCTATTGTAAATAATGCTGCAATGAACATCGTGGTGAATGTGCCTTTTTGATTTATGGTTTTCTCTGGGTATATGCCCAGAAGTGGGATTGCTGGATCAGATGGTAATTCTATTTCTAGTGTTTTTAAGGAAACTGCATACTGTTCTCCATAGTGACTGTACCAATTTACATTCCCACCAATAGTGGAAGAGGGTTCCTTTTGTCCACACCCTCCCCAGAATTTGTTGTTTGTAGATTTTCTGATGATGCCGATTCTAACAGGTGTGAGGGGATACCTCATTGTAGTTTTGATTTGCATTTCTCTAATAATTAGTGCTCTTGAGCAGCTTTTCATGTGCGTCTTGGCCCTCTCTGTGTCTTCTTTGAAGAAACGTCTCTTTAGATCTTCTGCCCATTTTTGTATTGGGTTTTTTGTTTTTTTAACATTAAGGTGCATGAGCTGTTTATATATATTGGAGATTAAACCTTTGTCCATTGATTCGTTTGCAACTATTTTCGCCCATTCTGAGGGACGCCTTTTTCCATTCCCGTCTTTTTAACCAAAAAAGAAAGAAAGACAAAGAAGCAGAACACTAATGTGCATAAAATATGCCTTTTGAAACGGTCGTTTTGAAATATGGACGTCCTTTGAATTTTTTGGTCGATATGTGACCCCAGGATTTGTTTTCAGGGCAGGTGTCATTTACAGGCCTGCAATGATTTTGAATATCAACTGACCATTAGCGCTGGGATTAAAGCTGCTGTTGTGTGAAACGGCCACAAGGTGGCAGCAGTTATCCCTTACCAAATCTGGTTACTAGGGCAACAGAGCCTCAATGGAAGTCGTGTTCTAGATTGGAATTTAGAATGGAATGTGACAGGAGAAAGCCCCTCAAGTTTGTCTCCCTACATCTTGTTCGTATTTTTAATTTAATTTTTTATTTTTTATTACAGCAAGTATGATTACAATGTTTGGCTTATTGTAGGTGTCGAAGATGTGGTTCTTTTACACATATACAGATGTCTGTTCCTCCTGGGATCCTTTACCCATGTACGTTATGACAGAATGTTGAGTAGTCTTCTCTTCGTATTCCATAGGTCTTTGGTGATTATATATGTCACCTCTGTTTGTATATGACTGTTAACCCCGATATCGTAATGAAACCAATCCTCACACCTTTCAATTGGTGAACCATAAGCTTGTTTAATGAACCTGTGATTGCACTTCTCAGTGGAAATAACTGCCCTGCTATCTATTTTAGGTAACACCTATAAGTGATATGATATGATATGTGTCTTTCACTTTCTGACTTACTACAAGTCACGTGATTACCTCTAGACTCATCTACGGTGCTGCAAATGGCATTGTGTCCTTATTTTCCTTGGCTTCTATTCTGCCTTAGCGAGGTCCATTTTCAACAATGTGATTCCCTGAGGGTTGTGGATTAGCTGACCTGGGCAGCCTTACCCTGCCGGCCGGCCCTCCCCAGGTGTGCCTGGTTCAGGTCAATATAAACAGCGCTCCAGGCAGCAATAGCCCCTGAAGGTGTGCCTGACTCCATATTCTCTGCCCCGTCAGCAGTCTCGGGGCTGAGCTGGTGGGAGGGAAATAGGGGCCACAGCTTTGTTGGTGGCCTGGTGTGAGTGGGGTTCTGCTGGCCTTTCTGCAGGAGTTGCCAGGCTGCCACCTGTAAAGAAAAGGATGTGTCACCCATACCTTCCGCTGGAATTTCTCTCCGGACAGAGGTGAGGAAAGAAAAAATCAGTGGGGACCGGGACAGGAGGGGTATCTCAGGCAGGATAATGGAAAGTTTCCGGAAGAGCGCACGGGGCCAGGACAACCTTGGCTGACCTGCAGTCACCACGTTGGCCTGCGTGCTGTCGCTGGTGTGGCTCCGCGGCCCTTCCTCTAGGCTTTCAAGCCCTTGTACATATTCAGGTGTTTTACCTGGGAAGGGTGGGAACAGTTCAGCAGCAGCTGGACTGGGGCTCAGCTCACCTTTATTCAGAGATGCCTCGGCACGGTCTCCCAGCTTTGCAATGAGGACGCTCCTTGCGTGGGGGGTGGGTTGCTGGCTGGATGGGTGATGATTCCACACCTCTGACCAATTTCAGAATTGTTTACCGCTGGAGCAAGTGCCCTGATAGGGTTTTCCTCTGTATAACTGGTGGGTTCAGGTATTTTTTCGTTTATGGTTCAACTTAGATTTTATTCCTCTTTTATGTATTTATAGATATAAGCATGGAAATAATTCATTTCTTTAAATACATCTGTGTGAAGAGAAGAACTTTTTTCTGTTTTAGTTTTAAGTTTTATTTTTTAAATTTTTAAATTTAATTTTATTTACTTTTTTATACAGCAGGTTATTATCACTTATGTATTTTATGCATATACATGTATACAGGTCAATCCCAATCTCCCAACTCATCCCACCACCACCACCCCATGGCTTCCCACACTTGGTGTCCATACGTTTCTTCTCTACCTCTGCGTCTCTATTTCTTCCCTGCAAACCAGTTCATCTGTATCATTTTTTTAGGTTCCACATATATGCATTAATATACAATATTTGTTTTCCTCTTTCTGACCTACTTCATTCTGTATGACAGTCTCTAGATCCATCGATGTCTCTACAAATGACCCAGTTTCAATCCTTTTTATGGCCGAGTAATATTCCATTTTATATATGTACCCCATCTTTTTCCATTCATCCTTCTGTGGGCATTTAGGTTGCTTCCATTACCTGGCTATTGTAAATAATGCTGCAATGAACATCGTGGTGAATGTGCCTTTTTGATTTATGGTTTTCTCTGGGTATATGCCCAGAAGTGGGATTGCTGGATCAGATGGTAATTCTATTTCTAGTGTTTTTAAGGAAACTGCATACTGTTCTCCATAGTGACTGTACCAATTTACATTCCCACCAATAGTGGAAGAGGGTTCCTTTTGTCCACACCCTCCCCAGAATTTGTTGTTTGTAGATTTTCTGATGATGCCGATTCTAACAGGTGTGAGGGGATACCTCATTGTAGTTTTGATTTGCATTTCTCTAATAATTAGTGCTCTTGAGCAGCTTTTCATGTGCGTCTTGGCCCTCTCTGTGTCTTCTTTGAAGAAACGTCTCTTTAGATCTTCTGCCCATTTTTGTATTGGGTTTTTTGTTTTTTTAACATTAAGGTGCATGAGCTGTTTATATATATTGGAGATTAAACCTTTGTCCATTGATTCGTTTGCAACTATTTTCGCCCATTCTGAGGGACGCCTTTTTCCATTCCCGTCTTTTTAACCAAAAAAGAAAGAAAGACAAAGAAGCAGAACACTAATGTGCATAAAATATGCCTTTTGAAACGGTCGTTTTGAAATATGGACGTCCTTTGAATTTTTTGGTCGATATGTGACCCCAGGATTTGTTTTCAGGGCAGGTGTCATTTACAGGCCTGCAATGATTTTGAATATCAACTGACCATTAGCGCTGGGATTAAAGCTGCTGTTGTGTGAAACGGCCACAAGGTGGCAGCAGTTATCCCTTACCAAATCTGGTTACTAGGGCAACAGAGCCTCAATGGAAGTCGTGTTCTAGATTGGAATTTAGAATGGAATGTGACAGGAGAAAGCCCCTCAAGTTTGTCTCCCTACATCTTGTTCGTATTTTTAATTTAATTTTTTATTTTTTATTACAGCAAGTATGATTACAATGTTTGGCTTATTGTAGGTGTCGAAGATGTGGTTCTTTTACACATATACAGATGTCTGTTCCTCCTGGGATCCTTTACCCATGTACGTTATGACAGAATGTTGAGTAGTCTTCTCTTCGTATTCCATAGGTCTTTGGTGATTATATATGTCACCTCTGTTTGTATATGACTGTTAACCCCGATATCGTAATGAAACCAATCCTCACACCTTTCAATTGGTGAACCATAAGCTTGTTTAATGAACCTGTGATTGCACTTCTCAGTGGAAATAACTGCCCTGCTATCTATTTTAGGTAACACCTATAAGTGATATGATATGATATGTGTCTTTCACTTTCTGACTTACTACAAGTCACGTGATTACCTCTAGACTCATCTACGGTGCTGCAAATGGCATTGTGTCCTTATTTTCCTTGGCTTCTATTCTGCCTTAGCGAGGTCCATTTTCAACAATGTGATTCCCTGAGGGTTGTGGATTAGCTGACCTGGGCAGCCTTACCCTGCCGGCCGGCCCTCCCCAGGTGTGCCTGGTTCAGGTCAATATAAACAGCGCTCCAGGCAGCAATAGCCCCTGAAGGTGTGCCTGACTCCATATTCTCTGCCCCGTCAGCAGTCTCGGGGCTGAGCTGGTGGGAGGGAAATAGGGGCCACAGCTTTGTTGGTGGCCTGGTGTGAGTGGGGTTCTGCTGGCCTTTCTGCAGGAGTTGCCAGGCTGCCACCTGTAAAGAAAAGGATGTGTCACCCATACCTTCCGCTGGAATTTCTCTCCGGACAGAGGTGAGGAAAGAAAAAATCAGTGGGGACCGGGACAGGAGGGGTATCTCAGGCAGGATAATGGAAAGTTTCCGGAAGAGCGCACGGGGCCAGGACAACCTTGGCTGACCTGCAGTCACCACGTTGGCCTGCGTGCTGTCGCTGGTGTGGCTCCGCGGCCCTTCCTCTAGGCTTTCAAGCCCTTGTACATATTCAGGTGTTTTACCTGGGAAGGGTGGGAACAGTTCAGCAGCAGCTGGACTGGGGCTCAGCTCACCTTTATTCAGAGATGCCTCGGCACGGTCTCCCAGCTTTGCAATGAGGACGCTCCTTGCGTGGGGGGTGGGTTGCTGGCTGGATGGGTGATGATTCCACACCTCTGACCAATTTCAGAATTGTTTACCGCTGGAGCAAGTGCCCTGATAGGGTTTTCCTCTGTATAACTGGTGGGTTCAGGTATTTTTTCGTTTATGGTTCAACTTAGATTTTATTCCTCTTTTATGTATTTATAGATATAAGCATGGAAATAATTCATTTCTTTAAATACATCTGTGTGAAGAGAAGAACTTTTTTCTGTTTTAGTTTTAAGTTTTATTTTTTAAATTTTTAAATTTAATTTTATTTACTTTTTTATACAGCAGGTTATTATCTCTTATGTATTTTATGCATATACATGTATACAGGTCAATCCCAATCTCCCAACTCATCCCACCACCACCACCCCATGGCTTCCCACACTTGGTGTCCATACGTTTCTTCTCTACCTCTGCGTCTCTATTTCTTCCCTGCAAACCAGTTCATCTGTATCATTTTTTTAGGTTCCACATATATGCATTAATATACAATATTTGTTTTCCTCTTTCTGACCTACTTCATTCTGTATGACAGTCTCTAGATCCATCGATGTCTCTACAAATGACCCAGTTTCATTCCTTTTTATGGCCGAGTAATATTCCATTTTATATATGTACCCCATCTTTATCCATTCATCTGTCTGTGGGCATTTAGGTTGCTTCCATTACCTGGCTATTGTAAATAGTGCTGCAATGAACATCGTGGTGAATGTGCCTTTTTGATTTTTGGTTTTCTCTGGGTATATGCCCAGAAGTGGGATTGCTGGATCAGATGGTAATTCTATTTCTAGTGTTTTTAAGGAAACTCCATACTGTTCTCCATAGTGACTGTATCAATTTACATTCCCACCAATAGTGGAAGAGGGTTCCTTTTGTCCACACCCTCCCCAGAATTTGTTGTTTGTAGATTTTCTGATGATGCCGATT